>NC_091457.1:15920955-16028455 GCF_027789765.1 Dendropsophus ebraccatus
TTGGATTTTCTAACACTATGGGTTTTTTTTACCAGATTTCGGCAGTCATCATACACCCCAATTATGACCCCATCCTGCTGGACTCTGACATTGCAGTCATCAAACTGTTGGACAAGGCCAGAGTGAGTAACAACGTCCAACCGGTGTGCCTCAGCTCATCTTCCGATCTTGACCTGGCCACACTGGACACCAGAATTGTCACCAGTGGTTGGCGGATTATCTCTGACCCAAAAGCTCCAGGTTTCAAGAACGAGACCATTCGTGCAGGGTTGGTTCTTCCAGTGGACTCCCTCCTCTGCGAGCAGCAGTATGAGGAGAACGGGATCTCCGTCAGCGTGACGGAAAGCATGTTCTGCGCCAAACAGGCACCAGGTTCTTCTTCCCACATATGCCCCTCGGAGACTGGCGGTATTGCCACGGCTCTTTTGCCAGGAAAGGGGTCACCTGAGCTCACTTGGAACCTAGTCGGACTGGTCAGCTGGGGTTATGACAAGACCTGTCACCAGGATCTGTATACGGGGTACACAAAAGCCATCAGTTTTAAAGACTGGTTGGAAAAAAATATGAAGTAGACTTCAAAGAGTGAAGGAGTGAACTTAGGCCTCAAAAAGTTGGATGTTTTTGCCCTCACAATTGCTTTTCCTCATGTTTATATAATGGGTCACAATATCACACATCTACAACGTCCGGACTTGTAGAAGTAACTTCGGATGTAGTAGAGTGTTAGGAAATTCGTGAGGCCACCGGCTTCTATTTGATATCTGTGATTTCTAAAAAATTTACAGGTGGCCTCCTATGTTAGTTAACACAAGGATGCTGACATTTTTTTTTTTTTATTTAATTGAGGATATTGTGCAAACTACATGAATGGACATTGGCTTAGGATTGGTTTGTATGGTTTCACCTGCTCATACTTTCACCTACAGTAATTGTGGCCATTGGCTGACAGAAGCAGTACTAGGCCGCATTGGTCATTTGGCCCATTTAGTTGTGATTAGAGATGAGCAAACCTCACGCACGCTTTGGCTCGTCCGAATCCGAATTTGATTACTGGTGGCTGAAGAAGTTGGATGCAGCCCTAAGACTGCCTGAAAAACATGGATACAGCCATAGGCTGTGTCCATGTTTTCCAGGACTCTTTAGCGCTGCATCCAACTTCTTCGGACGAACATGAGTGTGCTTGAGGTTTGCTTGTCTTTAGTTGTGATCATTCATCATGCAATTAGTTTTGTATTGCTCAGACTAAACATTTCCATTAGTTTTACTAGTCCATAAAATGCCGTGGTACCATGTGACCTCCAGCCCCGACAATTCTTCACACATATTCTTTACAACATTTGTATAAAAATTTGTTGATGACCGACATTTACTGGCAAGTTGTTTATTGATGGAGGTAAAATGGAATGAGACAAACAAACATCCTCAGGTTGGGAAATGTATTTGATATTCTATGGGGGATTGCCTAGCAGATTTTTGCTACAGGTCTTTAATGTGGAACTATTTTAGATGATAGGCGTCAGTCTGTATATTGTAGGCGATGAGGAATGTCAAGTCCAATACCAAGGATGGCGTCCAACTGTCTTATCTTCCAAAGAGCAGCAGCATGCATGCTAGACCCCCCTACCACCACACTATTTAAACACAGGACCCATATATTAATGATTAGTAGAGAAATTAGCTGATGAACAATCCCTTTAAAGAGGTATTCCTATCACAGTTTGGTATCCCCTATCTATAGCATAGGGCAGTTATAGATGATTGCTGCGAACTTTACTAATTCCGAGAGCGTGCAATTCTCCCCATAATGAATGAAGCGCTCACCGTTAGAGATGAGTGAACCTCGAGCACGCTCAGGTTCATCCAAAACCAAGCAGGTGGTATTTGACTATCGGTGGTTGAAAAAGTTGGATGCAGCTGTCAGGAACCGGACAGCAGGACAAGACAAGACAGTGAGCTCTGACGCTGAACCCAGCCCACTGTCCCTGCCTACTTGCCACAATCCGCCCTAAGATGGCGGCGAGCAACTGGGCAGCGGTCCCTACACTGGCTAGGTGGGACACAAAGACAAGACAGATAGACAAAACACAATAAAGAATAGTACACAGTCCGGGTCACAACAATCAGGCAGCAAAGGTACAAAATCACAAACCAATTGGTGTAGTCAAAGTCCAGGCAATATGGTCAGGGCCGGCGGCAAACAAGGCAGGTCAAGGAATAAGGCAAAGATCAGGGAATGCAAATACACAGAAGATACAAGCGGGCAGAGACAAAGTCAATAACCAACAATGAGTGTATAGACTGAGGTTAGTTATATAGGAGGTCCGGGTTCTGGCCCAGAACGTAATTGGACCATTCCCCTGATCTCCAAGAACAGACACCTGAGAACAAAACAGATCCACTGGCAGAATGACCTGTCAGTCAGAGCAGAACCAAACAGAGATTAACCATAACATGGCCAGACAGAATTCAGCAGGTGAAGTCGGGTGTGTCGGGTGTGTCCCTGTTCTTGGTCTTGGTGGGAGTGATCATCTTGTTATCCCTTATCCTATGTATGGGGGATAACAAGCTGAGATGGGAATACCCTTTTTACATTATCCACCCATTTACACCCCCAGTTGATTAGCTGAGTGAATGGGCTGCAACCCCTTTATTACTCACTAGTTATAGTGCCATTCATACGATGGTGGCCTTGCCTGGTACCACGCTTCAGTTTCATTCATTTAAATGGCATTGAGTTGCAGTACTGGGCACAACCATAATCAATTCTGTGGCACTCTACCTAGTAAATATTGAATGGGTGACTGTCCTGAATGCATTACCTGAAGTCAAATCCTCATCAGTCAGGAAGATCATTAATATAATAGTCCCAGAAAACATCTTCAAAGGCCACTTTTCATTCCATCTTTGACCAAGTATCATCCTTTCTTCCAAGTTAGTATCTAAAAGGGATTGTCTAATCCTGAAAATTATTTAATATTGATACTAGACTGGCAATCAGCTGATCACAGCAGAACTAGATGTGATTGGCACGCCACCATACACATTAGATGGTTGACCAGTAACTTAAAGCTTCTGGGTCCGGTAATGGGCCATTAACCTACCATATACCATTTATAGCACCAGTGTGGTCTCATGTAACAGAGGAGCTTTTGTGCCCCATAAGTTACCATGGTCGGGGTGCGATTGCTACCGCTATGCCCCTATAGCTACACTCCTGGCGTGATCAGAGTGACCCAATAGCTTAGACTGAAGAAGTTGTGTACCATTTGTGTATGTCTATTCTATCTATATGCTTGTTAGGGCTGCCAAAATCTGGGTCACTAAGATTCATTCTAATCCCCCCCTCCTCAGAAAAACCGCTGTGAGCTTTCTTCTGGCTACACACAGTCTTTCCCAGGCAGAAGGGTACAAGAACGAATATCTGTAATAACATTAATATAGAAGAAGAGTCACGACGAGCTGCGGGCGGGTTCAGTATAAGAGCAGAAGATTTATAGAGCAGATGCGTAGAGATCGATCATCAAAACCCAACTAGATGCAACACTTTTACCCATTGATCTCCATGTAAGGTATAAGCATATCCATAGAATGAGAAGGTAAGAAACATGGCTCTTGTCTATTGTTCAACTGGAGACTCTAGGCAGTGAGGGGTTAAATACCATGATGGGGAAAACCAAGGATCTGGGATCTTTAGAGGCACTAATGATGTCCCCAAAGGCTGGAATAATGAATGTTAAATACACACAGTCAACGCTAAATGCTGAATTATCACTTATTGGTGTGTGCTTTGTAAGCAGAAATCGGTGGTGAGAGTGTACTCATCAAAAGGTATACCCTCAAGAGGGGTCTTGTCTCCATTACCAGCTCCTCCCCCATTGCTATATGCAGTTTGGTGGACACTGAGGTTCGAGGCTCAATGAGCATCTTCTGGATTCAAGTTCTAAGTTGGCATCTGTTCTCCTGCCCTGGGAGGTTAGTGGAATAAATCCAGCACCATTACCAGAGTACTATTGCCTAAAACTTTGAGAGCCTGAGAAGTTTTGTCTTGTATCATCTACCAGGGCTATGACGTCCAAGGCAGCAATGGTGGCTTCAACTTTTAGAGCCCCACTAATGTTCTTGACCTAGCTTAACCAGAAGCATAAAGTGGATCTGTCATCTGTAATTCATGCTCTAAACAGTTGATACTGTTAGCTGTTAGGTCAAGATGACATATGGTACCTTTCGTATATCTGCCAGTGCTTCCAGAATGTAGGCAAATGGATTTATTTTCCAGTGCAAAGAGTCAAAGAGGCGTTCCCAAGCTTCTGAAGTGCTAAGGGATTGTAACGTCTCTCCCCCCCCCCCCCCACCGTATCTCTGCTTGGTTAACAGGGGCCAGTCATTGGGATTGGCACTTTCCCCACTGGCAGAAGTAATAGGGCCTTGAGGCAACCTGGCTTGATGGAATCCTCTCTGCTACCCAACACTTGGGCACATGTCCTCATAGCCCGCTACCTACTTCTTTGGCATACATGCTGGCACCTACTACTTTAAGCACCTGTTCCGGTAGCCTCTCCTATCCAACCTCTAAGCATACACAGAAACTGTATCTTATGCTGGACCTGAAAATATGTGATTGAGAAGTCTGAAGAACCAAAGATGGCACAGAACACTCGAGAGACACTCATGGTGGTAGAGTGTAATCTTGTCCGGTGTTTCCCATCCATTCCATGATATATCCAGGCTGTATATGTCTAAGCAGCACTACTGCTCTTCAAATAAAGAATTGCCAAATCGGTATAGACGATTTTCCACTCAAGTCTATGCGCCATCTCCTGACCTCCAGCCCACCAACTCCTTTCCAGCCTCCAATCTCCCTTCCTGTCCTCAGTGTCCTGAATTGAGTGT
The DNA here is from genome assembly GCF_027789765.1 of Dendropsophus ebraccatus. NCBI lineage: Eukaryota > Metazoa > Chordata > Amphibia > Anura > Hylidae > Dendropsophus > Dendropsophus ebraccatus. The sequence goes on from NC_091457.1 coordinate 15,925,846, forward strand.
AAGCCCTGGCCTCCATCCTCCTTTGGCACCAAGAGTCCTGCCCTTCCCTAAAGCATGATAGAGCACAACCATGGGCAAAAGTACCGGGCCATCCAGGAGACCTTCATCTTTGTTTGGTAGCCATTTTGGCCCTTCCAACAATTCCTTGATATAATCTAAAAGAGTGGTTTATTTACCCCATTATTTGGTCTCCATAGGTTGACAAGATGATGATGTGCCAAGATGAGTTCCTTTTAGGTCGTATAATAGTGACATTAGTCCCAGAGTAAAATCTAGAACAGGACAACTAAACTACAATGTGACATTTATACATGTGGTAGTGGGGCCACTGGGCGACTTAAGGCACCAGAGTCCGGGTGGGAATGGTACCTTTGCAATCCCCTTAACTACACCCCCTTGAAAAAGAACCCAAAGTGCGTCTGTCAATGTAATGATAAGTTCCCTTTGAAGTTCATTGATGAGATTTACCACTAGGTGTCATTATAAACTCACTAATAGGAATCACCAATCACAATCCCGGCACTAATCTTCATTCCGATTTGTATTAGCACAGCGTCGCTTTAACCTGCTGTATATCAATTGTAGTGTATTAAATTGCTTAACAGGATCAGCAGAGCCTCCCGCAATCTTATCATCCCCGTTATTGTCTCTTCGCGTATTGTTCTTCTGTCTGCAGTTGTCTAATCCCACAGATCAGACCAGTCGCTCATCGGACAACTCTGTCGGCTTTGTATAAATCTACGGAGATTGTTATAGAACAAAACGCCAAGAAATGTAAATGTCACACCAACACAATCCTCTCCCCCGTTCCTTATGACGTGGTGTGGGATAAAGATCTTACCTATTCTATAATTCATACTGACATCCCGAGAGACGACTATATGCCTGAGTGCCAAGAGTCTTCATTCGGGGGCTCGCATATCGGAGTACCTTAATTTTTGTTTTTTTAAGATGAAGAAGATTAAAAAATGAATAAAGGACATGAGATCTTCATCATAGGATTGATCATCGAAATCAATCACAATCAATTGGCCAGATTTACAGGCCGATCTGGAGGAGCAAGTGAGCACCGACCTGTCAGATTAGTGCTTGTTCCTCGTGCTATTACACATGCCGACAGTGAGCGGATAAGAGAGGGGGGGGGGGGGCATGGAGAGCTGATCATACGGGGAGCCAATAGGAGATAGCGGCGGTCCGCCGCCCCTGTTCCTATTGCACAGACCGTTGTTATTGCTTTAAATTTTTTCAACAAGTTGAAAGACATCATTGCCTTTTAACAGGAGCTATTACACTAAGCGATGATCGGCCTTAACGGCCGATAATTAGCCGAATATGGCTGATAATCGTTTGGTGTAATAGGACCTTATATCCTAGCAAGGTGGACCATGTTCCTGTTAAAACGAATCATGAGACATGGAAACCACCAAGTAAATGATACTCTCCAACTCTGTAACCTTCTTTACTATCACCAGGTCAAGACTTTTTGAAGCCTACAGTTGGTCATAGATGTGGCCGTTTTAGCTGGATTGACCTATGATCTGATATGTTTGTGGCCCCTCGGTCTCGGGATGTCAAGGGAAAGAACTGTTGGGTGTGTTGGACTTCAACTGTGTATCCTTTTGTTCTTTGGGAGATAAGCTGCTTTTTCCAATTGTGCAGAACATGCACGCTCATCTGAGTTGAGCCTTCACACGTATGGGAGAATCAGAAGAAAAAGAAGGGGAGCAGAATAGGTATCATGTCTCCTTGCTCCTTAGCAGATCACTTCTGGTTTGGTCTCATTTCAGTCCTGATACCATCTTACCTGCGTTAAAGGGCTGGGTTGAGACGGTGTCCAAGGTATTACAAGCTCATTGTGGTTTCATCCTCATGTGGCAGCCAATGTATGAACGTTGTTGCCGATGTTGCCCCAACAATGTACCTTGGTTGCCACATGCTTAATGAATGCGACAATTGTGGCACAGTACCAGGAAGCCAGGTAAGAAGGTATAGGCTCGAGATGAGACCAAAGTAGTCAGCAAGTCCATCAAAAGCCTTTGAAGGTGTTTCACCAGGAAAACCCAATATTTAGCCAGTGAAGAAGTTTCGATATATGTTGCCGTTTGATGAAGTCCTCAAGTCCTCCATCTAGAGCTGACCTTGTGTTGCTAGTGACATCGTGGGAATGAGTGGTCATCATTGATTTACTTTTTAGTTAGAATGATCTGAGTTGAGCAAACTTGAGTCTGAACCTGAGCATGCCGCATTTAATTAGCGATGGATGCTAAAGTTGGATGAAGCCCAAGGGTCTCCGGGAAAACATGGATACAGTCTATACAGGGATTTCCTATACAGTGGGCCACTGCAAAAAGAAGGGTATCGAGCAGTGTTATGACCTAGTCCTAGACCAATTCCTTTAAAGGGGGTGTTCCAGTCTGAAACATTTTAACCTATCCACTGGATAGGTACTATATGTTAGATCAATGGCTGCAGGTAGCATGAATATTAATAACACCCATTAACATTTACAACCAATCCTCTGGATAGGTAAAAACTGACATCAACCTCTACATTTTTAAGTTATGGTCAATCTTGCAAGTTTGCAAAATTGGTGAGCAAATCACTGCAAAAATCATTATTTCATTCCAAATGGGAAGTCACCTTACTTTTTGGCAGAAGCGGCACACTCACTGTTGTCAGTGACAACTGAAAAAAAAGAGGGGGAACGTGCAGTAGCCTGCAGATTTTTTGTTCTCAATAATTTTACATTTCACCATTTAACTCATATTTAAGACCAAAACTCATGCCTTTTAAGTCACCAAGGATCTGTTCAGGGTAAAGACTTCTCCTTTCCATAGTATAGTCCTGCCTGTAAAATACTGAGTATTAGTATTGCATAGTAGATTGTTGTAGTGGTGATGGGGGTAGCAGCCTGGGGCACAGTGAAGTAAGGGGTCTTGACCTGACCCACTCTGCCGCAGCTGTACAATTACTAAGATGCAAAGAAGTGAGAGAAGCTTGTGTTATTTTCTAATAAAGAACCAGACGTGTTCTTGCTGATGGATGAGGTTTGCTGAATATGATAATTAGGATGAGGATAAGCTTGGTGTATAGTACTAAACATTTACAAACTCAATAAAGACGGCCACAGACAAGGGTCTTTCAGTGATTTTACGAGATCAAGAAAAAAGTCTATTTCTAAAAACAGCGCCACCCTTATCCACAGTCAATGCTTGGTATTGCAGCCCAATTCCAATTGTTAGAACCCCCTTTGCTCAATATACAATTACATGTTGTTATGTCTTTGTAGGAATAAAATGTAAATGAAGACTAATAACATTTGCCATTGACGTTTGCACTTCATTGTTCATCTCATTTGCCTATTCAAATTAACCAATGCACAAAAATCAATGCAAAAAATATATTTTAATAGTCTTTTATATCTTATTTAGTTTTTTTTATACCACTTACAAATTTCATATTTTTTTTCCCCAATTGTTCTTATTTTTTTAAAATATATATATCTCTGTGTGTGTGTATGTATGTGTATATATATAGATTTTGTAAAAAAAAATATATATAATAAAATAAAATAAAAAAATAAATAAAATATATATATATATATATATATATATATACACAAAAAAAAAAAAACACAAGAAACCCGGGATATCTATATGTGCAATTTTTTTGTGTGCATCTTTTTCTTCATATCCCTGCGCTGAGATGATGCTGAGTAGGGTGTAAGGATGTATTTAACCACAGGCAGAGAATTCCCAGCTCAGAGTGAGATCTCTATTGCTATGCATGCTCTTAGGGAAGGCTGAGGATTTAAAGGAGTAACAGCGAGTGATGTCAGCCCTGCCTAAAATAGAGAGGGATAGACTGCAAATCCACTGCTAGGAGACTAAAACCTTCCAATCCCGCTCTAGTCAGCAGCAGGTCAACACAGTGCTCCTGGAAGAGGAGAAAGCAAAGGATCAAACCAAACCCACAAGTCCACCTCCCCCCTGGCATCAACCAAGAGAGCTCAATCTTCACCAGGGGTGGCAGTGCAAGCCCTCAAGTCATTTCAGGTCTGGATGCTGGAGAGACATTGAGCAGAGGCAGGTGCTCAGCGCAGCCAGTTCCTATTTTTTGGGGGGAAATCTGAGGATTATTAGAGACGTCTTATGTCACCACTGAAGGACTTCCCAAAGATCTTCTAAAGTGACCTCTTAGAGAAGACGCAGAAACCCGAAACATCATGACGTCCGCTGAAGGGTGAGATGACTCTCTTCTTCCCGGTGTGTTGTAGGTCCACCAGTTGGATACGAATGCCGCACAATGGAATGGGAATTGCTTATGTTCCGTTAGACAATGTGAATTGACTACGAGATAGATGAGTAGAATGGGTTAGGGATGGAAGGAGCGGGGGATAGCAGTCCTTACACACAGCCCATTAAGGGGTCTTTGTTGTGAACAGCTGTTTCGATTCTCTTCGCGTCTTCCAGACAATAGATCCCGGGTCTTAAACCTGATCTATAGCTCCGGGGGTCTTAAGAAGCCGACTTAATCTCCGGTTTTTAACAGGTCCTGATTTAGATCTTCCTCTTGCTTCATCTCATTTAACGTATGGTTGGGTTGGATTGACAAGGCTGTTGGTTCTCGACGCCGACTTACCTTTCCCTCATTCATGCCATGATAATTTAATTGATAAAATTGCCATAACATGTAGCGGGAAGGATAGAGCGCGCCGGGGGTCGTGCACTTATTACGTGCCAATTGTCGAATAATGGTAATGTCTCGATATCATCCGGCGGTTCCTCGTTCATTGATATTCCTTGGAAGAGCCGAGACGTCTCTAGAGGATAGCTCACAGATTGTACTCAGATTAATACTTTTACTATCACAATCGGGATGATTCAATTACTTTTTACCAAGAGATAGAGCAGGTCTCATGGGGGCAGCGATGGCAGAGGGCCACAAATGATGTGCTTTTTTTGCGCTGCCGGTCCAATCTTACTCCGTCCCTGCACATAGTCATTGTATAGGAGTCATTTAGATCTACCAGGAAGGGAGGGGGGGGGGGGGGGTTGACTAGTCTTAGAGGTTCCTTTTATTGGCATATATAGAAAATAGAAATACAGTACCACCTATACTATTATAGAACATGTCTTGGCTTCATAGACAGTAACAGAGTTATTAGGTCATCTATGACTATTTACTATATGTAAAGCAATAGAAGCTTTACCTATTGATTGCTACTTCATTAAACATGCCTAGCCCCAGGTGTTCTATAGAGTCGTACACCCTCTATAATTGTTCGGTACCCGACTTGACCACTAGAGGCGCTGTTTTCCACTTGTGTGTAAAAATAATATTGTTTATTTTGGACCGTTCATGTGCGAAATTCATCGGGTCCTAGATAGAAAGGCTTCTCTGCTATTCGAGCCAGATAGATATTAATAGAGGGAGATGTAAGTGGTGAATGGTTGTTCACAAGCAATTACTTTCCCGATATTGTTCATGCCTATTGTATTGGAATTTTATTATACTATCAAATTAGTGAATTTATTAAAATTAAATAAAAAAAAGTAAATTGATAAATTGGTAAAATAAATTAAAAAAATAATTAATGAATTCATATAAATTTTCATTGGTAGAGAGATATCTATGATTTTCTTTACCTGTGACAATTTCAGTTTGCCGCCATAGCTGGCAAAAGCAAAGAGGAAAGATTTTTGGCATTCTGGCTGAAATCCATCACCAGGTGTACGTACCCCTCGGCCCCCAACCTAGCTACAACCCTAATTGTTAATTTTGGCAAAGTAACCCGATCAATAACATACCTGGATAGGTAGTTGACTTTGGGGCTTATTTTTTCAATGGAAAATCATTCTAGGTGATATGTTTGCATGGGAAATTGGTGGCCAATTATTAAAACTTGTAATGGGCAAGCAATTCTTTGTCTTAAAGGGGTATTCCCACCTCAGCTAATATAGTTATACTTGTAGGGTTTTGTAAATACATTCATTTAGCAAACTTGCCTCTTTCTCCTCATATGCCGCTTTTTCCATCCCATTGTTGACAGTTTGTTGTCTAGGTTACCAACCGCCACTCTGCTCTAAAAGCATTGGTATATGTAAAGCTATAATGTAGATTCATAGAGACATAGGGGGCGATTTATCATAGTTGCAACCGGAGTGTATGCCAGGGAGAAGCCGCAGATTTGCCCCTTCTCCCTGGTCTGTATCCCTCGCTTGCCTGATGGGTGGGCAAAGGGGGGGACAGCATGGTGGGAAGGAGGCGTGGCCTCCTCCCACGCCTCATTTATCATGATTTACACCTGCTCACAGGTGGAAATCATGATTCAAATGTACACCATCTTGAAGCAGGTATACATTTGGTACGCCAAAGGCAGATTAAGTGCACAGACGAGTGGATTCAGTAAGAGGTGTGCGCTTCTTAGTGAATTCGGCCAGGAAAAGTTGGCAAGGCCTAATTTAAGACTGGTGTACGAGTACGCTGGTCTTAATAAATGTCCCCCATAGTGTGTATATATACTGTATAAAATATATAAATATGTATACTAGAGCTATACACACTGCTTTTATAGCAGAATGGTTGCCAGTAACCTAGGCAACGAACCCAGTGCCACCCAATTCCCACACTCAGTGGCGGTTTCTTTATATGCAATGGCCTGCTCTATGCACTGGAGGTGGGCCCAGCGCCCCCAGTGTAATGATATCCCCTCCCCTTGGTGACGTGCCACCATTAGAATCAAGCCTGGCCGTGTCACAGAGGGCATATTGGTGCACTGAGGGCGCCGAGCCTGGCTTCAGTGCATAAAGCAGGCCAGTGCATATGAAGACACGAGCGCTGAGTGCGGGAACCGGGCCACATTTTAAAAAATGGACCACACCATTGAGATCTCTGTGCCAACGCCAAGGAAGTGAAAAAGGAAATGTTGAAATAGAGTAGATTATATGGCTGCCATATTTGTGCAGATTATTGGCGTCTGAGGAGGGGAGGGTCCACTGAGCATCTATGAATACTCTACAAATCTAAGGCTAGACATACACCTTCAATAGTTGGTGGCCAAATGCATGTTTGGCCATTGACTAATGAAGTCCCCATATGTGCTAAATTTGGATGAGCATGGTGGGATTGTTCGGCATTTCAATCCCAGTGGCTGAAGAAGTTGAATGCAGCCCCAGGGAAGCCGGGATAACACGGAAACAGTCTATAACCTATGGCTTCTTTTCCCATAAAGATCATTCACAGACTAGCTGGTGAAGATTTCAATCATGGTTGACTTCATTTTATATAAACTATAATGATCATTCGATGTAAAATTTTATCTTACGAATGATTGTATAGCATGGGAACCTTTATGTAGAAACAATTGCCTTTAGGGTAGCTTCACACACACACCGTATCGCAGCGGATTTTATGCTGCGGATCTGATCTAAATAACTGAACACAGCATCAAATCTGCTGTGGATCCTGTACGTGTGAATGCACCCTTAGCCTAAGGCTACTCATAGACCGGCCGATAGGGGCCCAATAACAACTGTAAACAAGCGCCGATCTGCTAGATTGGCGCTCGTTTACTGGGCCTATTACATGTCCCGATAATGGTTTAACAAGGGCTGCAAGGACATTGTTACCGATGCCCTTGCAGCCCTTGCTTAAACGGTATACTTTACCTATCCACGCTCCAGGACTGCTGCTGCGGTCCGCTTCTCCCCGTGTCCCGCGCGCTGTAGCTTCAGAGCGGCCTGTCAGCTGGCAGGCCACTCAGCCAATCACAGGCCATGGCAGTCCCGGCCTGTGATTGGCTGAGCGGCCTGTCAGCTCAGACAGGACACTCTGAAGCTAGAGCGCGGGTCCTGGGGTGAAGTGGACCACAGGAGCAGCCCTGGAGCGTGGACAGGTAATGTATATCGTCAGTCGCCGGCCGCGCACCGCTATTACATGTAGCGAAGTCGTACACGAAGTTGGATGAAGCCCTAGAGAGTCTGAGAAAACGTGGATACAGTCTATGGCCTATGGCTGTATCCGGGTTTTCCCACACTCTCTAGGGCTGCATCCAACTTCTTTAGCCACCAGTATTCAAATACCGAACGATAAAGCATGTTAAAGTAGAGCTCATCTCTATTTATCACCAGATGTATGGTGATCTCTACGCAGGGCCGCTTCTGCCATGAGGCGGAATGAGTATTCCGCCTCAGGCGGCAGATTCTGCGGCCATGCAGGGGGCGGCAGATAGCCGCCCTGCAGCCGCTCACTTGTCCTGCGGCAGCCGTCCGGTCCCGCCACCAACGCTCACCGATGTCCCCCGCCGCGCTCCCGCGCTGTCAAGTCAGCAGCTTTCATGGTCCTCCAGCAAGTCGTGAGCGCCCGGGGTCAGCGGGGGCCGCGATGAGCTGGGACAGCGGTTATCGTTGGCGGGGGGATGGCGGCGATGACAGCCGCTGACTGACGGCGCGGGAGCGCGGCAGGGGACATCGGTGAGCTTTGGCGGCGGGAGTGCTGCGGCAGGACAGGTGAGCGGATGCAGAGCTGGAGCGCGCGGGGGGGGGGGGGTGTTCTTTGTATACGGGGGTGCCGGGTACGCATTGTGGTCTGGGGGGGGGGGGGGGTCGGGAGCTAGTGAGGGGGCGGCCGCCTGCGGTTTGCCTCAGGCGGCAGAGACCCCAGAATCGGCCCTGTCTCTACGCAAAATCTAATGGGGTAGTCTGGGTTCAAGATAACAAGCAATGATCCCTATTATTGACGCTAGTTTACAGAAACATTTTTATCGATTTGAATTTCGATTGCCATTGGATTCAATTGAATAAATTGAATTACGAGGTTTGAAACTTGTGTATGCGATTTCTACAAGAATAACTGATAAATCGATTGCCCCACGGCATTGTGTAGAAAGATGGATCAGTCGTAAAACTTGAATGGATTTACTTTAGTTGCAGATCAAGGGTGGTACAATGACAACGTCGGCTAGGGTTGTACGAATGTCTTGATCTTATATTCCTCAATTCTGAACCATAGTTGATTCAACAAATCGAGTCTTGGTCAATGTACAGACTGCTGGGTCACCATGGCTTCAAATCACACCCTATATATAGGACCTTAGCACTTTCAATGGTTTATGGCTTCCATTGAGTTGAAATGGCCCCAACTAAAGATGCATCTGATTAGTTTGCATCATGCCTATTGATAAACAAGCCAAATGCTATGCAACACACATATTACGATCTCCCCTACGTCTGCAGCAGGAAAGTCACTGTAAGAAATATGCGACATCCAAAGAAGCCTACTGAGAAAACACCAAAACACAACTCCCAAACAGGCAAGATCTGAAGTGAGCAGGCCAAGTGGGAATGGATAAAACATAAGGAAACATGTGTTCCTTTCTACCTCTTTTGAACATTTCTAAAGAAATTTCCGCTAAATTTCGATGCCTAAAGCCGTAAAGATCAATAGAATCTGTGGCATTCCAATCCCCACTTCAAAGCTCATTGGGGGTCTGTTCCTCCGTCCCTCACAACGTGACACTAGAAGAAGGTGACACATCAAAGCTGCTCCATCTATACACCTTGGGACCATGTAGAAGGGGATGATTAATCCATCAAACACGGAGCGGGGAGCTGGAAATAATTCATTAGCTTATAGATTCAGAATTCAATGGTGCCAAAGTGTGATTAGAATGATCAATACATGGCAGAGATAAGGGAAGGAGTAGATGGAGGAGAATGGTGGACTATATAGTCATTCATTCCCCATTTGTAATATAGTGCCACCATGTTCCTTAGTGGTTGATGCAGAGAAACTAGTCCCAAGCCCACTTTAACGCATGATGACCCTCGGCACATGTTTCCAGTATGGGAGTACCCGAAGCAAACCCGTATTTCCTGCTGTCATAGGAGGAAATGTACTGCTATATTTTATGATATTCAAACACCAAGTGTGCAGGCACCAGAGTGTCTAACATGTGTAAGACATGCGGTTTCCTAAGAGGCCTTCAACTTCTTGGAGGGCAATTTTGCTAATCGCGATATCATTCTTGTCTTTAGTCACAATTTTCACCTGGTCTGTCCCATGTATTGGACATCAAACAGGGTAGAATATATGGGATGTTCGGATCGGGTGGTGCTATTTGAGATTGTTGGGAGTTATGGTTGTCAGTAGAGATGAGCGTTACTCGAGCACACTTGAGTCCGATTATTCGGCCTCTCAATGCAACAATAGGGAGTCTGGGAAAACATGGCTACGGCCATAAGCCATAGGCTGTATTCATGTTTTCCCAGACTCCTTAGGGCTACGTCCAACGTCTTCAGCGACTGGTAATGAAATGCCAAACGATTGGTCTTGAGTAGGAATGAGCGAACTGGGTTCAGGTACGAGTCCGGCCAAACCTGAACGATCGGCATTTGATTAGCGGTGGCTGCTGAACATGGATAAAGCCCTAAGGCTATGTGGAAAACATGGATATAGTCATTGGCTGTATCCATGTTTTCCAGACAACCTTAGAGCTTTATCCAAGTTCAGCAGCCGCCACTAATCAAATGGCGATCGTTCAGGTTCGGCTGGACTCGAACCCGAACCCAGTTCGCTCATCTCTAGTCTTGAGCATGCTCAAGTGGCGCTCTTCTCTAGTTGTCAGTCTCAGGCTGCTATTATGATCATGTATGATCTCTGAAGGCAATAGCCGATATAGACTAAAATGTTTATTGTCATGCAAAAACTAGAGATGAGCGCAACTAGAACATGCTGAAGTCCGATCATTCGGCATTTAAATACCCGTGGCTGAAGAGGTTGGATACAACAGTAGGGAGTACGGGAAAACATGGATACAGCCGCAGGCCATAGACCGTATCCATGTTTTCCCAACCTCCCTAGCACTTCATCGAAATTCTTCAGCCACTGGTAATCAAATGCCAAATGATCGGACTCGAGCATGTTCTAGTTGCACTCATCTCTAGTAAAGATGAACAGATTATCGGACAATTGTTCTTTTATCCTTATTTTGTTCATTGTCTGTAGTTGATGCCCCATATGGTATGAGGTAGAGTAGCTAAAGGAGCGACCATGAATACAGTGCTCCATGCGGTTGTCACTGACTTTTTTTCCAAATAGGCTACGTAACGATTTTGGCCTCAATAGGGATTATACCATCAAAAATCGCCATGTTACACTGCAGTCATTGCACTGTCCTGGGGCTATGTTAACTGAATGGGACCATGTTACGACCCAAGATTTTATTTAACTTTTTTTTTTTAAAAGCTATAATCTGAAGAAAAATTCTAAAGCAAGTATACAATTTCTCTACAGCGCCACTGCAGGAGAAACATAGCATTACACAGTGTCCACTGATGTTAATGAGCTGTCTGTGTGACAGGACAAGTCCTCCAGGAATATAGCTGCTCTTTGTAGCCAATATGTCGTCACAGACCCTGGTAGTGTCTATAGGCTTTATCCTAGTTGGTTTCCATATGTATCATAATCTGTGTTGTGGTGGCCACATTTATACTTGTTGGCTGCTGAATGGCTTCTTTCTTTCCATAGACTTCTATGTGAAGCTAATGGAATGGTAAATAAAACATGGGGGACAAGTTATGAAGCTGTCTAAAAGAAAGATGGTCTCTGTTGCCATAACAACCACTCAAGGCCCAGATTTAATTTTTGTATCCTGCTCTCAGTGCTCTGGTATCCTGCTCAGGTTGGGTGTGGGTATTGCAGTTTAGTTCCATTGAAGTTAATGAAGCGGAATTGTAATACCACACACAACCTGAGAACAATGATGGCGCTAGTTTAGAGAAAACAAGCAGTGCTTTTTCTAGTCCAGGGTAACCCATTGAAAACACACATACCTTGCATCCAGCTCAATGAAATAGCATGGAGGCACTTCACATAGGGACAGAAACGCAGTGTTTTTTCCATTAGAATCTATGCCCACTAGCTGGCAACATGTGGCCTGAAAAGCATGACCACAGCCCTTGCCCTGCCCACCCATCAATGACCGACAGGTTTCTATTAATGCACAGGGATGGGAAGAAACCAGTCATCAGGGTGGGTTGGAGGCCATGGGTACTCTATTCAGGTCATATGCTCATAAGGGCTTTTGCGTTCCTCTAAATCAACACAGTAGGTTATACGTTGAACTTGATGGTCTCTTGTCTTTTTTCAACCTTATTAAAGGGGAACTCCAGCAATTTTTTTTCTTCTTTCAAATCAACGGTTGTCAGAAAGTTATACAGATTTGTAAATTACTTCTATTAAAAAAACTCCAGTCTTCCAGTACTTATCAGCTGCTGTATGTCCTACAGAAAGTGATGTGTTCTTTCAAGTCTGACACAGTGCTCTCTGCAACCACTTCTGCAAACCTCTCCTGCTCTCCAGACCGGAAAGAATATGCCAGTTCCTGCAGGACATGCAGCAGCTGATAAATACAGAAGACTTGAGATTTTTTAATAGAAGTAAATTACAAACTAAAAAAAAATTTTTTTTTTTTGCTGGAGTACCCCTCTTAGTATGTAACTGTGTTCCCAGCTGTCAGGTATATATCCTCTGAATCCACACCATGAATTGGCCTAAGGGACAGACCACTGGAAACAATGTCTCTGTTCCCAAGGTATGCCACCATCAGAATAACGTTTCCCCTTAAAGTGATTATTCTAAGCTCCTCAGATTTAAAGGGGCTATCTAGTGCTACAAAAACATGGCCACTTTCTTTCAGAGACAGCACCACTCTTGTCTCCAGTTCAAGTGAGGTTTGCAATTAGGCCCTATTCACTTCAATGGAACTAAGCTGCAAACCCTGCACCCAAATTGGAGACAAGAGCAGTGCTATCTCTGGAAGATAGTGACCATGTTTTTGTACCGCTGGACAACCCCTTTAAGCTTCAAGTAGGCATTGCTGAGCTGCAGCATGCATACTCCCTCCCTCAGCTTTAACTGACTAAGGTACAGGGCTCAGAGCTATTGCCAGACTCCTCTTATCTCTTCTCAGAACAAAGGATCTGATATGTTGAAATTTACTGTCCAATCCAATATCTACCTTCAAGGGAGTCAGATAACCCAATACACATTAGGTAGCCAGCTGAAACTGATGGGTATGGGTACTAGGAGTGATGAACCCTTCATGTATCTCTATGGCCATTCATTGATATTGATTGTACCCCCCCCCCCCACCTGATGTCTCCATGAAGTAATAGTCTTCTTTAATCTAATCTTATTTGCAGACGCTCTTGTATCTGTAAGGGCTATACATCTTTGTTTCACTGACATTTCGGTCCGATAAAGGGAAAGGGGGTCACGGGCCGAGGACAGTGGAGAGGGAGGATCTATCGTCGGCCTAATATGATAGATTACTGTGCGCTGTGTCCATACATCATCACTTGTCATAGGGAGAAAGCAAATCAGATTACTAACCGATAATGAAGGCCCAAGGGGAGAGCTCTTAAAGGGGTTATCCAGTGCTACAAAAACATGGCCACTTTCCCCCTACTGTTGTCTCCAGTTTGGGTGGGGTTTTGAAACTCAGTTCCATTGAAGTAAATGGAGCTTAATTGCAAACCGCACCTGAACTGGAGACAACAGTAGGGGGAAAAGTGGCCATGTTTTTGTAGCGCTGGATAACCCCTTTAAACGGAGATGTAGTGGCGGGGCTGGGCTGAATTCTTTTAGGATTGCCATGTAGCAGAGGTAAATTTGTTAAAAATTTCTAGCCAGCTGTTTCGGTTTAGCGTCATGTCACATGCTGTAATCGTGGCACTACCATAGGACTAGACATCTGCATTAGAGATGAGTGAATCGGTCCGGCCAGATTCATTTCAATCAGAATTTAAACTTTTTAGTAATCTGTATCGGATTCACTTTGTTCCTTATCCTGTACAATAACTGTGGCGGGGGGGCTGGGGCTGCCCAAATAATCTGTAGATCATTTGGATGGCCCATGGGAGAGAGTGGTGATCCTATTACAGCGACATGTAGCAGACCATCACTGTGCTGATTGTTTTGTTTCAGCTTGTTGAAAGATCATGATCAGCCGACATTGTGCATGTGATGTGATTGAGACCTTTCAACAAGCCCTGTTACACCAAGCGATTATTGTCCGGAATGGTCGGTAATTGGCCAAGTACGGCCAATAATGGCTTTGTTTAATAGGATGATGCTGTATACATCACAGTTCAGACTCGCTATATTTACTGGGCCTGTGCTCTGCACCTGATTGGGCCCTTAATGCATTCTAAAGCAGCAGGGACGCCTGTCATTGACAGGCGTCCCAGCTTCTGTATCTACTTTACATGGACAATTGTGGTCTTTCCGAATCTGAATCCGCATCTGAATCTTGCAGTTAGAATTGCCGAATCTGACCTAATCTTGAATCAACCATCTCTAATCTGCCTTGATAATTCATTTACATTCACCTGGTCCTATACAACTTCACACTAGGTGCACGTCCTATATGCAATACAATATTATTTACAATGTAAAGATTTCGGCAATGCATATGGCCAATGTTTATATAGGTCAGCATTATAAATTGTCCAATCCTTCCACCTGGAAGATGCTCGGTGCATGTACAGTATATAGGGGAATATAGGTTATAGCATTATGGTATACTGTATAAGAAACTTTACCTATGGGTTGTATATACTTTTGGCAAAGGTGCCTATTGATAATTATATGTTTTAAGGATACTATTATAATAATCTGTTCTGAACATCTCCGTTATCTCCCGTCAGACATAATCCGAGGCTCCCAAAAGAGGGCAGCACACACCAATGTTTGCAGGGCAGATGGAGACTGAATTTAGCCTGTAAATGTCATCTGGGCTTCCAGCTGCTAATAGAGAAGAGCTGAGCGCTCGCTGAGGCGGAGAACATCACACAACGTGCGCTGACAGATCTGCCTTACTGACTGCTGTCACTGTACGGAGGCTCAATGTGGAGCAGGAGGCTAAAATTAACTTCTGCTGGGAAATTAAGGAAAGAAACGGAATCGATGGGAAAGTTTATTTCTGGTGAAGTCTCATGTTACTGTAAACGGCAAAACCCCTCCATAAGACCTTTTACTTGAGGGGACCATCTCTCAAGATTTGTAGTCCGTCATACCTTTTTTATGGTTCCCAAGACCATCCCCATAGAAGATGCAATTTTGGGTGGCCTTCTCGAAGAGGTATTAGGAAAAGGCATCAACAGTGGTGTTGAGCGGAGCCATCAAACTGGCTTCAGCAAAGTTCTTTAACGTTCCCAAACACCTGGGAACTTTGGTTCCCCGAAGTTGGATGCAGCCCTAGGGAGTCCTGGAAAACATAGACTGTATCCATGTTTTCCTGGCAGCCCTAGGGCTGCGTCCACCTTCTGCAGCAACGGGATATTAGGTTCAGAGGAACGTTGCGGAACCCGGACAGTTTGACAGGTTCTTTCAACACTAATAAATAATACAATCTTGTTACTAAGTTCACACCAAGGTTGGCAATGATCTAGGTAAGGTAGATATGGTTGGGGGCACGAAGAAGTATAACTATAAAAGGTCCCAGTTATAAATCTGGTGTCTCCTTATGTGGCTGAAGAATCTTTGGACCCTCTCTGGCACCAAGACCTGGGTGCTATTACTGTCTCCCCACAGTCCATAGCTAACAAACCTGGTGTGGCTATATTCTATTGATGGTGCCGGAATAAGGGTTGAACCATAGCAGTTCTTGAATACCCACGTATGACCCAAATCCATGTACAAAGAGTTGTGCTTAATTTTAAGGGGTTCTCTACTACTCCAGAATGGGCCAGGAAAAAAAATCAGGTATGCATTGCATATGGGTGGTGAAGATAAATTCATACTCTAATAGGGGACATTACACCACCTCCATCTAGTCACTATTGTTCTAACGCAGGGATAGGGAACTTTCAGCCCTCCGGCTGTTGCAAAACTTTGATACACATCATGCCCGGACAACCAAAGCTTTGGCTCCCCAGTCTTAATGGGAATTGTAGTTTCGCAACAGCCAGAGAGCCGAAGGTTCCTTATCCCTGTCCTCAAATTTTATCTACAAGAAGATGTATCTAGTAGAGATCCAATGGTGCACGTTGACCAAGAGGCAAGAAAATTCAATTGTGGAGAACACTTTCCTGAGACCTTTTTTTCGGTTCTAGCACACTCATATAGGATATAAAATAAGAAATGTTTCCAAAGTCTTCACCCTTTTATATCCTTATGCCTCCATTTCGAGAAGAAGACTCTTGCAGCATAGCATTGGGCTGCCAGTTGGTGTATACCATGGTCGAATACTATAACTGTAGTAGAATATTTTGGACATGGTCTGAAGGCCCTGGTCAGTATTGCCCTGGTGAATGTTACCGATGCACCTTTAATTTCTGTCCATATGCTCATTCAGCTGGCAGCTATTCCTCCGGACCCCCCCATATGCATCCATGCATGGCCAACTTGGCTCCGTCTGCATGTACCCTTAGTATACACTCTCGAAAGGCTATCATTTGTTTATGGTAAAGGGACCATTGGTACAATTTGTACTATGAGAGTTCTGCACAATTTGCCATACAAACAGTTAACTGAGCTAATGCGTAATCTCTTCTTATAGTAGTCGTCTCCAATTTACTACCAGGTGAGCAGCGGCTTACAGAAATGATATATATATCTCTCAGTTAGACTGCGCACAGCACAGTAACCCACATGGGCTTCCTTAAATAGCATCCCAGATAAATGAGTTATTATTTGTGCTGATATCTGGATATTTTCCTGTAGAGGGTGTAAGGCCGACTAGCAAAGATAAATGGTTTTTCTCTTTATACAAGAACCAAAAGGCCACAATACATCCTGAGACAAAGAGAACTGACAGCCAGAAATTCAGCAGGGAGAACATAACAAGATGTCAGTGTCTCCCTCATTGGACAGTGCCCGACGTGTTTCGCTCACTCAGCAGATTTCTTCATTTCCTCACAGTTGCACATAGAATATCTGATCTTGTTAATAAAAAGTAGAAATTTCCGGGAGCTGACGTTTTCTTGGTCAACAATTTAAGTTCAGTTTTGTTTCTAATGTCAGTGCAGGTCATAGCCACCAATATTTTTCTGTAGGTCCAAATTTCAATAACTTTCGGCCAAATAAATATCTAGTCGCCAATTATCTCTCCTGTCCTTCCCGTTACTCGCGAATGTTTGGCACAAACAAATGTTCATGGTTTCCCTATTGGAAGGGTAAGCTGGCACCAGACTGATCTTGTGCTGGCTTATCCCCCGAAAACAAGGGGTTGGGCAGTGAAAATCCACCAGGACAGACCCCTATCTCCACCAACATCATCTGTCTGTGGAGACTTGGGAGGTCCCCGTACACCTAATAATCTTCATGTTGGGCCCTCAGAATCATCTCTTGTGGTGGGCCCAAAGTTGACACTGTCATCAGGGTAATCTGAATTTCCATATTGTCTTTTTAGAAATTTTTGCATAGAAAAGAGAAGAACTGGAGATAACCTGGGACTAGTGTTAAGCGAAGTTGAGGAAACTGTCAGGGTTTCATCAACTTCTCCCAAACCAAACGCTCTGGAGAACATGGATGCTGTTCTAGTGCTGCCAGGAAATCATGGATACAGCAATAGGTTGTACTCATGTTTTCCAGGACTCCGTAGGGCAGCATCCAACTTCTCCAGATGCTGGGAATCAAATGACGAGTGTTTGGGTTGGGAGAAGTTGCAGAACCCGGACAGTTTCCTCAACTTCACTCGACACTGCCTGGAACTTAAGGTGGCCAAACGCCCTGAATAACTTATGCCCTAACGTTTGACCATCAGTTATCTGCCCCGCTAGTCACCTGTCCTCTCTACACGCAGGAACATTCGGCACAGTTTATGTCTCCCAGAACAAAGGGGTTGGGCGGTGATTTCCCATCAAGCCCGACCTTTATCTCCGCTGACATCATCTCTTGGTGGTCATTTGGGAGAGCCTCATAAATTGTACACTGATGGTCGAACCTACTGCGGTCGTGGTTATGTCCGACAAAAGCATGATCTTAACCCTTAGGCGACCCTGGACGTACCCGTACTCCATGCCTCCATGCATTCAGAGCAGGGCCGTGCGGCGGCCGCGCTCTGGACCGCCGCGGTCCCGGGTGCCGCTCGTGGCCCAGGTCCGCGGGTATTAGCGGGCACGGCGATCGGACTGAAGTTGACAGCTGCATCCGATTACTTGATGCAGCCGTTCCCTGGTGTTTGGTGGGGAGGATCGCTCCCCCGGGACGTTGTCCCGAAGGAGCGATCCACACATCTTACCCCGTCTGGGGTCAGCGCCGTAATGGTGCTGATCTCGGCTCGGCACTCAATTGCTTCCGGCTGCAGCAGCCAGAAACAATCGATGTGCCTATCTCATCGATCTATGCTGCATATCTATGCAGCATAGATCTATATGAGAGATCAGTGCACTTATACTAGAAGTCCCCCAGGGGGAATAACCCTAGCCCCAGGGGGATAACCCTAACCGCAGGGAGGAATAAACCTAACCCCAGGGGGGCTTCTAGTATAAGTGTAAAAGTACAAATAAAAGTGATGTTGTCAATAAAAAGCCCCCTCCCCTAATAAAAGTTTGAATCACCCCCCTTTTCCCATGTTATAAATAAAAATAAATAAGTAAACATGTTTGGTATCGCTGTGTGCGTAATCGCCCGAACTATTAATTAATCACATTCCTGATCTCGCACAGTAAATGGCGTAAGCGCAAAAAAATCCCAAAGTGCAAAATTGGTTGCATCAAATACAGAAAAATTTTAATAAAAAGCGATCAAAAAGTCGTATATGCGCAATCAAGGTACCAATAGAAAGTACACATCATGGCGCAAAAAATGACCACACTTTTTTTTCTGGTTTCGCAGTGTACTTTATGAAAAAATTCAGCCTGTCATTGCAAAGTACAATTAGTCGCGCAAAAAATAAGGGCTCATGTGGGTCTCTAGGTGACAAAAATGCAAGTGCTATGGCCTTTTAAGCACAAGGAGGGAAAAACGAAAACGCAAAAATTTTAATTGGCCCGGTCCTCTAAGGGTCCTCTAAGGTGCAACCTCTTTAAAGAGGATGTACCATCAGGTACATCCTCTTTAAACTGACCCAGGGATAGAATGGCGCCATCACAGGGAAGCCGGTGCCACGGTCCGTTTTTTGAACCGCGGCCCAATTCCCTTGTATGGCGCCATTCTATCCACAGGTATCGGGCTGGATCTGAAGCACAGGAGGCAGGCCGGCCCACCCCCAGTGGGCGGAATCCCCCGCCCCTGTATGATGCTGCTCCATTGATTCTAATGGAGCTGCGTCATAAAGGGTAGGGAATTCCCCCCACTGGGGGCGGGCCAGCCCGCCTCCTGTGCTTCAGACCCGGCCCGATACCTGTGGATAGAATGGCGCCGTACACGGGAACTGGGCCGCGGTTCAAAAAACGGACCGCGGCAGCGGCTTCCCTGTGATGGCGCCATTCTATCCCTGGGTCAGATTAAAGCGGATGTACCTGATGGTACATCCTCTTTAAAGAGGTTGCACCTTAGGAAATTCTTACAGGAAACCTAAGCAATCAGCTTTATTTCCGGCACCAAGTGTTCTGTTTTCCTGCAGTGC
Organism: Dendropsophus ebraccatus; assembly: GCF_027789765.1. Classification (NCBI taxonomy): domain Eukaryota; kingdom Metazoa; phylum Chordata; class Amphibia; order Anura; family Hylidae; genus Dendropsophus; species Dendropsophus ebraccatus. The sequence goes on from NC_091457.1 coordinate 15,945,422, forward strand.
CACCACAGGAGAAATGGAGCATTGCATGGTGCTCCTTGTAAACAATAAGTTGTTTGTGTAATACATGGGCATGCCAGGTCCTCCAGGGAGAAAGACCCTCTTTGTTTGTCAATGGGAGTCTCCAGCTAGGAACTGACCTCTGTTAGCTCAGAGTAGGTCATACAAAATATAGAAAGTCTTGTATGCTCTTGGGACTGTGCATTTGGTTAGGATCTCCTCAAGTCAAGAGGTTGGCTCGATTCAGGTGGGCAACTAGACAGCAAAAATGACTATATAAAGTGCCCCCCACCCCAGTCACAAGCATGCCGGAATGTTAAAATAGATGCACATCTACAAGGGCACAGTGACTTGGACAACTGATCTTCCCCTTAAAGGGACATGGCATGTGTTGTGATAAATATGGGGGCCGGCTGTCAATAATAACTGATGTGGTTGGATGGATCATTGCTGCAAACTGCCTGCCGATTGTTTAACCTCCTGACCTCTGGGCTAGTAATAAATTGAGCTGTGGCCATAAATCACCTGATATTGGGTGAGGCCTGATTGATGCTGAGCAGACACAAGTGTATTTCATGGAGGGATCAATACCGAGGCGTGGACACTCGATAGGGTTGTTAAATTGACTCAGTCTGGTGACAGCTGATCCTCTGAATATATATCGATGGACATTTCTTAATGGTTGTTAAAGGGCTGAACTTGGTTTCCTTGGAGACTAATAAGAACTACTCGGTGACTCCTCAGCGGACGATGATGGGTGTCTGATTCCGGCTCATCAATACAGTTGAATCTGTTCCATTGGAGATGGGATAAGCAATTGTTTCAACATATTGGACTGCCAGTACAGTCCAAGACTAAAAGGGGTTATCCATTTATCCGAGAAAAACGATTCTTTGAAACGAACATTTCATAGTACGGCCATATACACATCACTATAGCACCCTATAGATGTTGTATTATAGGTTAGGCACTGTTTGGCTTCTATTATATTACACATTAGTATTATGCGGCACTGTATGGCATCTGTTTTATTAGTATTAGGTTAGTATTATAGGGCTGTATATAGTTTATGTTGTATTGTTGGTTAATATTATGGAGCACTGTATGGTATGTGTTTTGTTGTTGGTTAGTATTATAGGCCACTGTTGCCATATATTGTATAACACACTATAGATGTTATAGGTTTGTATTATAAGGCACTATTTGGCATATATTATTTTACAGGTTAGTATTATGTGACACTATACGGCATATGTTGTATTGTATGTTAGTATTATGAGGCACTATTTGGCATATATTATATTACAGGTTAGTATTATGTGACACTATATGGCATATGTTGTATTGTATGTTAGTATTATGAGGCACTGTATGGCATATGTTGTATTATAGGTTAGTATTGTAGTGCTGTATAAGGCATATGTTGTATTGTTGGTTAGGATTATGAAGCAATGTATATATTGGGGTATATTGTGTTGAAGGTTAGTATTATAACACACTGCTTGGTATATGTTGTATTGTTTGTTAGTATAATGGGCCACTGTTTGCATTATTTTGTATTCTATGTTAGTATTATTTGACACTATAGGGCATACCTTGTATTGTAGGTTAGTATTATATTAGTGGTTAGTATGGAGCTATGTATGGTGTCTATTGTGTTGTAGGTTAGTATTATGAGGCACTGCTGTATGATATACTGTATGTTGTATTGTAGGGTAGTATTATGTGGCACTGTGTCGGATATGTTGTATTGCAGGTTAGTATTATGAGGCTCTATTTTGATCAATTTTGTATTGCAGGTTAGTATTATAACACACCGTATAGTATATGCTGTATTGTAGGTTAGTATTATAATACACTGTATAGTATATGCTGTATTGTAGGTTAGTATTATAACACACTGTATAGTATATGCTGTATTGTAGGTTAGTATTATAATACACTGTATAGTATATGCTGTATTGTAGGTTAGTATTATGAGGCTCTATTTTGATCAATTTTGTATTGCAGGTTAGTATTATAACACACCGTATAGTATATGCTGTATTGTAGGTTAGTATTATAATACACCGTATAGTATATGCTGTATTGTAGGTTAGTATTATAATACACTGTATAGTATATGCTGTATTGTAGGTTAGTATTATAATACACTATATAGTATATGCTGTATTGTAGGTTATTATTATAACACACTGTATAGTATATGCTGTATTGTAGGTTAGTATTATAACACACTGTATAGTATATGCTGTATTGTAGGTTATTATTATAACATATTGTATAGTATATGCTGTATTGTAGGTTATTATTATAACATATTGTATAGTATATGCTGTAGTGTAGATTAGTATTATAACACACAGTATAGTATATGATGTATTGTAGGTTAGTATTATAACACACAGTATAGTATATGCTGTAGTGTAGGTTAGTATTATAACATATTGTATAGTATATGCTGTATTGTAGGTTAGTATTATAACACACTGTATAGTATATGATGTATTGTAGGTTAGTATTATAACACACAGTATAGTATATGCTGTATTGTAGGTTATTATTATAACATATTTTATAGTATATGCTGTAGTGTAGATTAGTATTATAACACACAGTATAGTATATGATGTATTGAAGGTTAGTATTATAACACACTGTATAGTATATGCTGTATTGTAGGTTATTATTATAACATATTGTATAGTATATGCTGTATTGTAGGTTAGTATTATAACACACTGTATAGTATATGCTGTAGTGTAGGTTAGTATTATAACACACTGTATAGTATATGCTGTAGTGTAGGTTAGTATTATAACACACTGTATAGTATATGCTGTAGTGTAGGTTAGTATTATAACACACTGTATAGTATATGCTGTATTGTAGGTTAGTATTATAACACACTGTATAGTATATGCTGTATTGTAGGTTAGTATTATAACACACAGTATAGTATATGCTGTATTGTAGGTTAGTATTATAATACACTGTATAGTATATGCTGTATTGTAGGTTATTATTATAACATATTGTATAGTATATGCTGTAGTGTAGGTTAGTATTATAACACACTGTATAGTATATGCTGTAGTGTAGGTTAGTATTATAACACACTGTATAGTATATGCTGTAGTGTAGGTTAGTATTATAACACACTGTATAGTATATGCTGTATTGTAGGTTATTATAACACACAGTATAGTATATGCTGTATTGTAGGTTAGTATTATAACACACAGTATAGTATATGCTGTATTGTAGGTTATTATTATAACATATTGTATAGTATATGCTGTATTGTAGGTTAGTATTATAACACACAGTATAGTATATGCTGTATTGTAGGTTAGTATTATAACACACTGTATAGTATATGCTGTAGTGTAGATTAGTATTATAACACACAGTATAGTATATGATGTATTGAAGGTTAGTATTATGGACCACTGTTGCCATATACCCTCTATATGGCTCTTATTGTCTGTGTTGTCACACAATGGCTTTGCTCCCCCATATATCCTCCCCTCACCCGTCATTCCCACTTCAGGAATATTACATTTCTGCTCAGATAGACTCCAGCCCATTACTCTGAATGGGAATCTCCATGGCAACCATACACGGCAACGACTACATCGATTACTGACAGATTATAATAATGGCTTCTACCGTATATATTGGCTTGTGTCGGGGCCCTATCCATTAATAAGTGATTTCTAGACACATCACGGGGCGGTTATTGCAGACTCCTTTATGTGCTTCATAAAACTGTTATTTAATGGAGGCGTAAATGTGCTTTCTGTAGCCATAGTCGCATCTCTCTACAGACTACTGGCGGATTGTCTGTAGGTTATAGGAGCTGTATCTGGCGGTATGTTAGCGCCGACTCTGGAGATGGCAAACTCCTGGGGGTCACTGATGAACCAGTATATACATATGTATAGAATTTTTCTCTACAATTAGGGATTCCCTTTAGGCCTCGTTCCCATGGCGTTTTCCTATTCGTATTTTGGCCCTTATTAAAAATACATGAAAGTAATAGACATGTCAAAAACAGCAGGGAAATCCAGGATGTAGATTAGTTTTTTTTTTTCGTGTTGTTTTTTTGGGGAATATGGGCTGTAGTTCATATTGCGAACTGTGGAGCATATTTTGCATGTGGAGTAAACCTATGGCTATGTTCACACACAGTATTTTGGTCAGTATTTTTCAATCAAAACCAGGAGTGAAAGGCTATGTTCACACCCAGGCAAATAACGGCCGTTATTTTAAAACAAGGGCCATTGTTTTGAAATAACGGCTTCTGATTTTGGTTGAAAAATACTGACCAAAATACTGAGTAAAAATACTGTATGGGAACATAGCCTTAGGCTGGGTTCGCACTACGTTTTTGCAATCAAAAAGGGATGGAAAAAAAAAACGGATGGAAAAACAGAAGCATTTGTGTGCATCTGTTTTGATCCATTTTTCCATTGACTTCCATTACAAAAAAGAAACAAAAGGCATTTGCCTCTTTAACGTACACAAAAATGTAGCTGACCTTATTTTTGTGTACGTAAAAAAACGGATGTGTTTTAATCCGGGGTTTTTTCATAATGGAGGTCAATGGAAAAACAGATGCACACAAATGCATCCATTTTTCCATCCGTTTTTTTTTCATTTGTTTTTTTTGCATAAACGGATGAAAAAAAAAGGGATTGCAAAAACGTAGTGTGAACCCAGCCTTGGGCGTTTTTCTGTGTGTGTTTTGGCGCACAAGAAACACATGCAGTATGTGTTCACACTGTGAACAAAAAAGTTTTGGCACATATATCAAATACGCTGGAAAAAGTGACCTTTGTGAATGACACATGAATTTCATGTTGTTTTCTATAGCAAGGTTCACACTATGTAAAAATGAAGTTCGTCTTTCATAACAGTGGCATCATTGCGCAAATAACGTAATTATTTACGTTATTTGCACCATGGCTGCCGTTATTATGAAAGACGGACGTCATTTTTACATAGTGTGAACGAAGCCTATGATAGATCTATTATGCAGAATATGGCTATGTTACACTGTTAAAAAAGAAATTTTTTTAAAGGCAGATGCCTGAATAACGGACGTTACTAGCAAGGACGTCAAATTAATGTTCCTGGCTAGGTGCATACACCCTCTTTCCATTTAACGTCCAGTATTGTCCGTGATTTCAAAATAATGTCCATTATTTGGCCTCCAAAAAGGCAGCCGCCAAATGGACAGAAAAAGACGTTGTGTGCACCTAGCCCATGACAATTTTTTGCGAACGTTTGTTGTTTTGCAAACAATGGAAGTTACTTTTAGTTGTTCACACACATTTTTTTCCCACTGTCCTTTCACCGTCCTTACTACAAAATTCAATGGACCTTCTAAAAAGGAATACCACGTTGTGTGTGGTATTACGTCTCGATTCCATTCACTTCAATGGAACTGAGCTGCAATAGCATAAACAACCTGAAGACAAAAGTGGTGCTGAGCCTGTAATACAGTTTAGTCAGAGAGGTCACACTGTGCTTTTCCCCTACATTTAGGGGGTATATATCATAAGCAAAAAAAGTTTCCGCCCAAAAACTCCATGCGCAAAAATCATCAATAGGAGCATGAGCCTTGATAAATATTGCACTTTTTTGCTGTTTTTTTTTTCTTTTGTGGTGGTGGGGTAAACTGATCAAATATAGCACAAGCAGCTTGATAAATTCTGCGAAAAAATATACGCTGTGCAAGAAAAAACACCTTTTTACCGAAATAATGGTGCAAAAAAAATTATACATATGCTTAGTGTTTATGTCAAGTAATCTTCTGATGTACATAACCATAGTAATAAAGAGTCTAATGGTGCATTTACACGAAACGATAATTGGCCCGATCGACGTTTTTTTTTACAACGATCAGCGTTTAGACGGATATATCGTACGGAAAAATCGTTTTGCGATCGTTTTGCGATCGCGCGCCCGCAGCCCAGCCCCCCGCTCGTCCGCAGCCCGGCCCCACGGTCAACCGCAGCCTCCTGCACCGCCGCTCTGATCGCCACCCCCGCCACCCCGATCAACACCCCCGCCGCCGCACTGATCCCCACCCCTGCCGCCGCCGCTCTGATCATCACCCCCTCCCCCCGCCGCCGCTCCGATCGCCCCCGCCGCCACGGCCGCGAGCATACATTACCTGCTCCGCGTAGCAGGTCTTCGAAATCCCAGACTCCCCTCTTCAGTGCATTGATTGGCTAAAGAGGTGAGCCGGAAATTTCAAACGGTTCCTCTTCAGCCAATCAGTGGTGAAGAGGAGCACTGATTGGCTGAAGAGGAGCCGTTTGAAATTCCCGGCTCACCTCTTCAGCCAATCAATGCACTGAAGCGGAGCGGAGCAAGTAACGTATGTTCGCGGCCGGGGCGGCAGGGGCGATCGGAGCGGCAGTGGCGGGGGGTGATCGGAGCGGCGGGGGGGGGGGGGGGGGCGATCGGAGCGGCGGCGGCGGGGGTGGCATTCAGAGCGGCGGCGGGGGTGGCGGGGGTGGCGATCGAGCTGGCGCAGGGGGCTGCGGATGAGCGGGGGGCCGGGCTGCGAGCGGGGGGCCGGGCGGCGGGCGGGGCTGTGGGCAGACGGACTTTCGCGTGACGACTGTTTACACGGAACGATCGGCAATTTTTTTTGCGAACGACGATTTGATAACATGTTGAAAGAGCAAAATGAACGATTTCTCGTTTGTCGTTTGATCGTTCGCTGCGTTTACACATACGATTATCGGTCGAATTCGATCGTTAGCGCGCAAATTCGCACGATAATCGGTACGTGTAAATGCACCTTAAGAGTCAGACAATCGTTTGAATCAGTTTGGATGCAATTTTGCATCTCCATTGAAGTAAATGAGATGAGATGAATTGTAATACCACACCTAACCTGAGGACGGGGTGGCGCTGTTTCTGCAAGAAAGTAGCTGATGTTTAGCTTTGGTAGCACATACGGCAACCTTGATGTTTAGCTGTTCAGTGTCAGTAATACACCATGAACAGAGCTGGAAGCAACCTGTAACTACTGCAGTAATCAGATCTGGCCACTACACAGTAAATGGAGACAAACTTCGGACCCTGTTCACTGTGTATTGTGGATGTTAAACAAGTGAACAGCATGGGTGCTGGGTGTTTGCACCCTGGTAACCTATCCTGTGTATAAATACCCTGAAAACCCCCTTTAAACAGATGCCATTATAGCCTAGCCTAAGGATGCCTTAAAGGGGTACTCCGGAAGGAAAAAAAAATTAGTTAAATACACTGGTGCTAAAAAGTTATAGAGATTTGTGAATCACTTCCATGTAAAAAAAAAAAAATCTCTGGAGTTTTCTCCAGAGTACCCCTTTAGGCTAGGGGGAGGGCTATGGCCAGGGAGGAGGTGAATGAGGCCAACGACATCCACTTATCTCCCCGGTTCCAGCGCCAGGTTCCAGCTCCAGTCCGCGCTGCCCAGCCTATTCCTGGTCTCTGACGCCACGTCACGTCTCAAGCCCGCTCAGCTAGTCAGTGGCAGAGGTGGGATCCTGCCTCTGCCACTGACTGTCTGGCTGGGCTTGAAACATGACATCTCAAGCCCACATCAGAGACCAGGAAGCGGGTAGGAAGCGGACGGGCAGCGCAGACCGGAGCAGCATGATCTGGGAACCAGCGCTGGATCAGGGAGGTAAGTGGATGTCGTTGCCATCATCCACCTCCTCCCCGCACATAGCTAGAGAAGCCCCAACTACCCCTTTAAAGCCCTGTTCACATGCATAAAATTATTGCCACTTATTTGACACGCTCTCGTGTAAAGTCGTGCAACACACCAAACATGGCTGACAGTGCGGATGCTGTCGACCTTAGTGTGTGGCTGCGCTGCTTTGTGTTGCCTCCTATCTGAGCCTTTTCCTCCAGTCCTGTCCCTCTACTGTATACTGTGTACTCACCAGCTCCACCTGCTGACGCCATGTTCCTTGCACTAAATTGTTATATTTATTTTTAATATTTTTTTATTTATTTTGGACCATGTAAAAATAACAGCCGCCTTTCATAATAATAGCCGCCATTGCGCAAATAAGGACCGTTACTTTTTTTTTAATGTCGGACGTTTTTTTACACAATGGCGGCCGTGACTATGAAAGAGGGCTGTTATTTTTCACATGGTGTGAACCTAGCCATACATTAAAAGCTGTTCAATGTGACATTAAACCAAGGCAAAAAAGTGCAGTGTGAACGCAGCCTAACGGTAATGTGTTACATAGGACTGCGAGGAAACCTACTGCATTATGTTGAAGAGATTTGTGGATTTTATATACATGAAGTTTTTTCATTACATAGTGAAATGGTGACAAATGGAAACACAAAGTTTCATACAATTTTGTAATACAATTAATAAGCAATGACTAACCCCCCTGTCAAACAGAGAGGCCTCCTTTGTCTCATTCACATTAGCATTATATGGTAGAAAACATTAGGGTGTGTTCTACAGAATAATGGTGTGTAGCTGCCAACTCCCTTGGTCAAGTAGATGGTCTTTCCTAGTGTCTGGTCTGGTGTGTGTGCTAGTTTAGATAGTGTGTTTAAACCATTTAAAGGGGTTGGCCACTTTATAGCAAAAATTGTTCAGTGTACAGTATTAGTAAGTGTACTCACTGTATATAGTGTGTACCTCATAGAGCTAAAAACAGGCTCCTCTCCTCCAGGCTGTGCCGCCCTACTCTGTGGTGATCCTGTCCATAATATGGCCGACATGGAGGAGCATGTGACCATGTCCCGCCCCCCCAAAGTCCACCACTGAGCCTGTTTATGCCTATGGAGGACACTGGGGGGCAGGGCATGGTCACATGTTCCTCCATGTCTGCCATCTTATGGACAGACTCACCACAGAGCAGGACAGCACAGCCTGGAGGAGGGGAGTCTGATTTTAGCTCTATGAGGTACACAGGGAGCTACTGTCAGTATATACAGTGAGTACACAGGGAGCTGCTGTCAGTATATACAGTGAGTACACAGGGAGCTACTGTCAGTATATACAGTTAGTACACTTACTAATACTGTACACTGAACTATTTTACTATAAAGTGGCCAACCCATGTATGATGGAACCCACACAAATATTATTTATGGGGTATAACTGGAAAAAAGATGCAATTTCCGGGTTTCGTTTTTACGTAGTGCACTTTACAGTAAAACTGTATGGTAACTATGGTATATAACATGTTTATTTATTTTATTATTTTGTCTTTTATTATTTTAGTATTTTTTTTTTTATAAAATGGGAAAGAGGGTGATTTAAACTTTTATTGGGGGAGGGGCTTTGGCATATTTTTAAAAAAAACTTTTTTGTACACTTCATTAGTCCCCCTAAGGCCATGTTCCCACTACGTAAGTTCCATAGTAATCAAGGCCGTTGTTACAATTCCTACATTCCTATGGAACTTACTGCCGGACTGCCTGCAGGTTGAGGGAATCCCGGCCGGAGTGTACACACATAGTATCATACACATAGTATCCCTAGTGGCGCCGCAAGAAACTGACATTCATTGAATAGTATTCATTGAATAGTGTTACTGGAAAAGAGCGGAACACTGTAGTGTGGTGGTGCTCGTGGTCGGAACTGGTCCCAGCAGATAGTTAAAGGATGATCCCGACACTCACCAATTCAAAGTGTTCTTTTTTATTGGAGTATCACATAGTACAGGCGCAAACAGGAGGACGCGGTGTTTCAGCTCGTGGCCTTCATAAGCTCCTGATGAAGGCTGATGAAGGCCACAAGCCGAAATGCAGCGTCCTCCTCTTTGTACCTGTACTATGTGATACTTCAATAAAAAAAGAACACTTTGAATTGGTGAGTGTCGGGATCATCCTTTAGCTATTCATTGAATAGCGGCCGCAGAAAACCCTGTCAGTTCACACAATTGTGTGAAGTGGGGAATTTTGATGCGGGCGTGCACGGATGCGCCCACATCCGAATTCAGCAGCGGTAAAGATCAAGGATGATCTTTTCTGACACCAGCCGGGTCACAGAACGGTCAGTGTCATATAGAGTGTGAACATAGCCTAAGGGAGCATTAACTGCAATTATTGGATTGCATACACTGATCAATGCTCTACCATAGCATAGCATTGATCAGTGTTATTGGTGCTCTACACATAGAGTCTGTCTGTGGCAGACTCTATGAGAAGATGGGCGATCAGACTGTGTGGAGGTAAGTATTAGACCTCTGGCAGTCAGGGAAACAGTTTGAGTCCTGCGGGAGTCCTGGATGGAAAAGAGCAGTCATTAATGGTGAGGACCCAGCTTCTGAGCTCTATTCATAGTTCTATATCCTGAGGGGGTGTACATTTATGCCCAATTGCGCATTGGGATCAGGTATGATCTGGGTCAGTATTTGATTATTCAGGGAATTAGGTAGTCGTCTCCATTGGTTTAGGAGGTCTAGTTTGGGGTCTCTTCTATTGTACAGTAGAAAGCATGAATGTCCTTTCATATTCATGTGCCGCCATACTTATGCCCCTTCTTATCTCCAAGTCTAGTTGTTCTTTCGTGGAGCACTAAAGGCCCACACTGATCGACCATGTTCTACAGGCCCTATCTCCTGTTCTGGAAAGTTCAGTCTGGGGTCTGTATTGAGGATCTGGTCCACAATCTGTATGAGGGGATTTGGATTTGTAGTAATTTAGGCGCTCTGGTCTTGGTTCTGTAAGTATTTAGGGGGTCAGTAGTAATTTGGGGTCTTTCTATGGTCATGGTCATGTCCTATATAAATTGGCGCACTGAGCAGTAACTAGAATATAGTGCTGCACCGCTGTCTCTGAAGCTGATAAGTGTGTCCGCACCGCGCATAGGCTGCAGGGAGATGGGACTGATTTCACAGCTGTTAATAACAATGAAAAGCATCGATCCTCCGCACCGTAATATTAATATCAGCAGCAGCTGCCAGCGCCGAGACATCGGCCCCGTCTTCCACATTTATAGGCGCATCCATCCTGTGAGCTGACGGGAATTACAACCTAATCATTCTTATCTGGAGTTAGTGCGGGACGTGCATCAAAGGAGCGACTGACTGCAGCGATGTGTCTATGATATAACGACAACCCGCTCATTAGGGCTTCATCTATTCTACCGGCGAGAAGGGATGAGGAAAAAGGCCGCCATGATATCCTCTCATATTAAAAATTGGCGCCATGTGGTGCAACTTCATTCCGATCCTACGGCACCGTTCCAATCCCGCTGGTGCCCACTTGACCTCTTGGCCCACAGCTATCGAGGCCGGAAGTTAAGGTCTCCAATGCATCTCTATAGAGACCCTGACTTCCGGCCTTTACAGATTTCACTTTAACATCGTCCGAACCTACTGTTTTCGGTGGAAGCGAATAACCATCTAATGTGTATGAGGGCCTCCTAACCCTGACAGAGGATGTTGTGAGTGAGATGGACAGAGCATGTTTGATTTTAACTGCCTGCTAAGTGATTCCTAACACTTGTAATGTGTTCATTTCTTCTAAAAAAAAGGTGTCTCTCTTCCCTGCAACCTGCTCTGTCCTGCTTGTTATTAGGAGAAGTCTGTCTCTAGTAACAGCTAGATCAAGACAGAACACAAGTGTAGGTAAGAGGGAGACAGTTTGGGTCTGTCTGTTAAAGAGGATCGAAGCTGTTCCTTTTCCTAAAAGGTAAATCAAGGCTTCCATCTCACCTTGCGGCACTGATAAAGCTCAGTGCAGCTGTTCCCAGTGTAAATAGCAGTGTGCTTACAACTGTATGTTCACTACTGCAGTGTAATACCACCACCCCCGCCCACACACTTTAGCTATTAAAATGCATAGTGTAACCTCCTCTTTGTTCTGCTTTGTTCTGCTTTGTTCTGTTCTTCTCCCCATCATGTCTTTTGTATTGTAATAATATGTAAATTTCCCCCCAGCACAGTCCCAGCCTGTTCAGTGCAGTAAACTTGCACCAGCACTTTGTCATGGCATAGCAAAGAGGAGTATGTGCTATGGTGTGATTGGCTACAGGCTACAGAGAGTTTGTCTAATTTTGGCAATGGGGGCTCTCAGGCCCTCAACGCCATCAGTTCATGCAGTAAAATCAGATTGTCACCACTCTGAAGGGTTAATCTAACAGAACCAGTCAGATCCAGTATGGGACTGGCCCACCAGTGGACCTGCACTAACACTTACTGATATGTTGTTTCTCACTGGTTCTTTATTAGTGGACCCCCAGGATCATCTCCTCTGGTGGGCCCCAAATACCCCAGTCCGACACTGGTCAGATCCTTAAAAAAGATTCTGATCTTTGATGGACTCACCTTTCATTTGAATTAGCTGCATGTAATACTACAGTCCACCAGCAGGGGCCGCTACAGGGGCCCTGCTGGTGATAACGTTCCAAAATTTGAACAATGGGAGTTATCACTAACTAACAGGAGTTTAAAATCTGACCAGTAAAACAGAGTAGAGAGGTACGGGCAGTAATCGGAGCATTTTTGGCAATGTCTTCTATAAATCCCAGCTGTGGCATATGGCCTCTGAACCTGTTCCGGATTTCACAGAGACCATAAGACCCGGATATATGTCTGGGTTTTACGTTGCGACATTTAGACAAGTTGAACTTTGGTAGCAGAGTCTATAGGAAGCAGCACATATTTTCACAGGGAATCACCCTATACAGTGTGGTAAATCACCCGTATCCATTCATTGTTCTTCCGCTGCTATTGCGCCACCGGAACAGCTGTTGTCAGTGACAGGTGAAGTGTACGCTAATGCTGTGTGTAATGCCCCCTGGCACTGCCCATACATGACATTGCTTGCCCTCAATTACCGGTATCACTCATTGATGCATTACTGTAATTACTCATTTTAACAGCTTTAGTGCATGACAGGTCTTGTCTAATTTTACATATATTGTATGATAAAACAGGAGGCCAGTTCTAGGCACAGGTGTAGCAGAGCTAAGTTTGTCAAGATATTATCCCATAAGGTTTTAGATAATTCTACTTTAGGCTATGTTCACACACTGTATGAGACCGGCCATTTCGTGACCCTGCCAGGTCACGGAACGGCCGGCCTCAGAAAAGATCATCCTGGCGCGCCCGCATCAGTACTCCCCACTGCACACTATGGAGCCGCTCGCTCCATAGCGTGCACTGACAGAGTTCTCTGCGGCCGCTAGGCCGGAGTGCATACTATGGGGGAGATTTATCAAACATGGTGTAAAGTGAAACTGGCTCAGTTGCCCCTAGCAACCAATCAGATTCCACCTTTCATTTTCCAAAGAGTTTGTGAGGAATGAGAGGTGGAATCTGATTGGTTGCTAGGGGCAACTGAGCCAGTTTCACCTTACACCATGTTTGATAAATCTCCCACTATGTGTATACACTCTGGTCTAGATTCCCTCGGCCTGCAGCACAACGTAAGTTCCATACCAATCACGGCCATTGCAACAGCGGCCGTGATTGGTACGGAGCTTATGTTGTGTGAACTTGGCCTTATTAAGTAAATTCAGTTTCAACTTAGATGACACAATCAGCTCTGTTACATCTACATGTATAGACACACACAACCACACAAAGCAATATAGACACATACAACCACACAAAGCAATATAGACACGCACAACTACACAAAGCAATATAGACACATACAACCAAACAAAGCAGTATAGACACATACAACCACACAAAGCAGTATAAGCACGTACAACCACACAAAGCAGTATAGACACGTACAACCACACAAAGCAGTATAGACACACACAACCACACAAAGCAGTATAGACACACACAACCACACAAAGCAATATAGACACGTACAACCACACAAAGCAGTATAGACACATACAACCACACAAAGCAGTATAGACACGTACAACCACACAAAGCAGTATAGACACGTACAACCACACAAAGCAGTATAGACACGTACAACCACACAAAGCAGTATAGACACGTACAACCACACAAAGCAGTATAGACACGTACAACCACACAAAGCAGTATAGACACATACAACCACACAAAGCAGTATAGACACATACAACCACACAAAGCAGTATAGACACATACAACCACACAAAGCAGTATAGACACGTACAACCACACAAAGCAGTATAGACACGTACAACCACACAAAGCAGTATAGACACGTACACCCACACAAAGCAGTATAGACACATACAACCACACAAAGCAGTATAGACAGATACATCCACACAAAGCAACCAGTGTAACTAGACGTTATTCCCATCAGGATTCAGGCTCCACATTAGTGGGAATGGCTGCCAACCCATACAACTGCCTATAGACATTACAAAGGTCGGGGGGGACCATCAAACAAACCCAGCCGACCATTTCTGGGGGTGAGGGGGTAGTGTTTCTCTTTGTGGTTAGAGTGCTGTAATGCCATGTAATGCTGGGAAGCAATCTGCCCGAGAGCTCTCTGGGAGGAAAGTGCTTGCTCTCTGTTGCCACCTACTGGAGATAATGTGCCAGCATTAAAGGGGTACTATGGAGAGAAATCTTTTTTTTTTCTTTTTTCTAATCAGCTGATTTCAGAAAATTATACAGAGTTGTAATTTATTTCTATTTAAAATTTTTAAGTATTCTAGCTGCTGTATGTCCTGCAGGAAGTGGTGAATTCTTTCTAGCCTGACTTAGTGCTCTCTGCTGACATCTGCTGATAAGTACTGGAAGACTAGAGATTTTTAACTACAAGTAAATTACAAATCGATAAAACTTTCTTAAACCAGTTGATTTGAAAGAATTTTTTTTTATTTCAACAGAGTACCCCTTTAAGAGTCTTGAAGGGATTATAAATCAAGACAGAATATCCTACAAAAACAAAGAGTATTTGGGTAAACTGATCAACCCTAAATGACATACAGTACCCCTGAGTGAAGTGCTTGAGTAAAACTACCAACCAGACTCTGGAGGAAAAACTGATCAGCTGTCCAATCACTTATTCAAGTTATTCAAGATTAAAAAAAAAAAACTTAGCTCGATTGTCCAATACTTAAAGACTTGAACTGGTAAATTTTAAAATTTAAATAGTCTTAAAATCCCGGACGAACCCCCCAAAATGTATTCTTAAAGGGAACCCATCACCATGAAAGTGCTACCCAAGCTATCAGCATCATGTTATAAAGCAGGATTGATATTTATCTTTATGGGAAATGATTTGGTATAACCTGTAATTTATTGATTGAAATCTCTCCTGTTTCCATGCTAAAGAGTCCAGTGCATTCAGTGACACCGCCCACTGGACTCTTTAGCACAGAATAATCAGGGATTTCTATCAACATTTGACAAATTGTATATACAAAGATATATATCAATCTGCTCAGCTCTTCCTGCTCTATAACATGACAGCAATAGATAACATAGCATTGTCTTGGTGGGAGGTTCCCTTTAACCCCTTAACGATACAGGGCGTAAATGTACACCCTGGCGTCGTTAAGGGTGTTGGGGGGGGCAGCGTGGCGACCTCGCTCTGAACCGCTGAGATCCCGGGTGCTATTTGCAGCCCGGGACCGTGGCTATTAGCAGGCACGGTCCAATCGCCTACTAATGAACCATTTAGATGCGGCTGTCAAAGTTGACAGCTGCGTCTAAATGGCTGTTTCTCCAATACCTGCAAAGTGATCACGGAGGAGTGATCCCTCTATCTGAGCCGGCCGAGTGTCTGCGCCGAAGTGGCGCTGATCCCGGCTCGACAATCTATTGCTCTAGGCAGCCTAGAGCAATAGAACACAGATCTCATGGATCTATGCAGTATATCTGTACTGCATAGATCTCAATAAGAGATCAGTGTGGCTATACTATAAGTCCCCCAGGGGGAATAACCCTAACCCCAGGGGGACTTCTAGTATGCGTGTAAAAAAAAAATTTCTATTAATAAAAAAAATCCCCTCCCCTTTCCATTTTATAAAT
Organism: Dendropsophus ebraccatus; assembly: GCF_027789765.1. NCBI lineage: Eukaryota > Metazoa > Chordata > Amphibia > Anura > Hylidae > Dendropsophus > Dendropsophus ebraccatus. Next base: position 15,961,351 of record NC_091457.1, read on the forward strand.
AAAAATAAATAAATATACATGTTTGGTATCGCCACGTGTGAAATCGCTCGAACTATTAATGTATTTCATTCTTGATCTCCCATGGTCAACGGTGTAAGCGCAAAAAAACTCCACAGTGCAAAATTGCACATTTTTAGGCACATGAAATCCAGAAAAATTGTAGTAGAAAGCGATCATAAATTCGTATATGGGCAAACAAGGTCCCGATAGAAAGTACACATCATGGCGCAAAAAATGACACTTCCCACAGCCCCATAGACCAAAGGATAAAAGCGCTATAAGCCTGGGAATAGGGCGTAATAAAATTCAAATCGACTGGTGTCAAAAAGCTATAAACATATGTCATTTACTTCTATTTAAAAATCTCAAGTCTTCCAGTACTTATCAGCTGCTGTATGTCCTGCAGGAAGTGGTGTATTCTTTCCAGTTTGACGCAGTGCTTTCTGCTCCCAACTCTCCCATGACACATGATGGTGGGGGAGGCAAAACGACCCCAATCCTCTTACCTCTCTGTGCTCCTTGGATATGCTGACTGCCATCGCTAATCCTCTTGTGGTCTCCCATAACTATCGCCTTGTGCGAAAAAAAATCTCTTTGGTCTTGGTTCAGCCCACAAGATGGCTGCCTCCACTGCACACCAGTGTCATGTACAATGGAACACCTTGTGAGTACATGATTTCCCGTGGGGAGTAATTAGTACGGTAACATAGCAGGTTCTCCCCGATGGTCTGAAATTATCCCATGGTGATGGAAAAAAATAGATGTCAGAAAACAAGTGCAAAGAGAGAGAAGCCGCCGAGCGTTCAGATGATAGCGAGGAGCAGGAGGAGACCCAGGCTGTACGCTGGTCAGAAGGTTACAGGACAGCCGCCCCCATCATGGTGCTCTGACAGCTGCCAGAAATAGCTTTCTATGGACCGAAAAGAGAAAAATATCAAAAAATATCTGCATAAAACAATCGGGAGAAGCATGAGGGAGATCCAAATCTGCCATTCAAGGTTAGTTAACCCTTCGCCAAACGTGAGTTTGGTGATTGGATCTTATTAGGATTAGTAATAAATATAGAGCGGGGGTCCTCCATAGAGAGCAGCTACAAAGATATCATTTTACTAGGTATGTGTAATACCTCATTTGACCTGTGGGAGTGCTGTAGAAGAATGTGGATGTGTGGCCTAAGCTGATCATAGATAGAGCTGTGGATTAGAAGAGAATCACTGGAGATTTCTATATATCAACCCATTTGGCTTCTATAAACATATATGATATCTACACAGTGACCCCACCAGCAGAATAGTGAGTGCAGCTCTGGAGTATAATAGTAGTAGAGTAGCAGGATGCAGGACAGAACGCTTTGCTGCCATCTTATAGAGAACAATTTGGATCACAGTATAATAATATTAATAATAATAATACAGGATGTAACTCAGGATCAGTACAGGATCAGTAATGTAATGTATCTACACAGTGACCCCACCAGCAGAATAGTGAGTGCAGCTCTAGAGTATAATAGTAGTAGAGTAGCAGGATGCAGGACAGAACGCTTTGCTGCCATCTTGTAGAGAACAATTTGGATCACATTATAATAATATTAATAATAATAATAATAATAATAATAATAATAATAATAATAATAATAATTATTATTATTATTATTGTTTTCTCTTGACCACCTGAGTAATGAATGCAGCTCTGAAGTATAATAGAGGATTAGTAATGTAATGTATGTACACAGTGACCCCACCAGCAGAATAGTGAGTGCAGCTCTGGAGTATAATACAGGATGTAACTCAATATCAGTACAGGATCAGTAATGTAATGTATCTACACAGTGACCCCACCAGCAGAATAGTGAGTGCAGCTCTGGAGTATAATACAGGATGTAACTCAGGATCAGTACAGGATCAGTAATGTAATGTATGTACACAGTGACCCCACCAGCAGAATAGTGAGTGCAGCTTTGGATTATAATACATGATGTTACACAGGATCAGTAATGTAATGTATGTACACAGTGACCCCACCAGCAGAATAGTGAGTGCAGCTCTGGAGTATAATACAGGATGTAACTCAGGATCAGTACATCAGTAATGTAATGTATGTATACAGTGACCCCACCAGCAGAATAGTGAGTGCAGCTCTGGAGTAAAATACAGGATATAACTCAGGATCAGTAGTGTAATTTATGTACACAGTGACCCCACCAGCAGAATAGTGAGTGCAGCTCTGGAGTATAATACAGGATGTAACTCAGGATCAGTAAAGGAGTGATATCTTGTAAATAATATACTTCAGGGAATTGTTATTCATGGAGTTTTCCAGCACATCACTCTACTTAATGTAGTTCTGGTTTTAACCTTAATCAAAGCTGTTAGGAACAGCGGCAAGCGATCTCCGTGATGTGCGGCGTGTATGATCCTACAAGACACATCAGCCTGCTCAGCAGCCCCGCGTCACTGCTGATCATCGTCAAAAGAAAAGATGGAGGCAGACAGATGCACAGCATCGTAGTGTATTGTCGGGAGCTGTAAGGGTTAATGCGCATGACCTTAGGTGACTACAGCGATCAGGAAGTCAACCATCAATGGTTCTTCGGGCTGATGGGCAAATATTTTGGGAGGGTTAAAATAAGTTACGATTCCGCCTGTAAGCACCAGACAGCGTCGCACCATTCTTACCGCCGTCTTCTATAACAAGCTGACAGCTCTTAATGAAGTCGGAGACTTTGTCGGAATGGATAATGAAGACGCCGGCTCTGGTTAGTGGAAAACATTCACTTTTTTTTTTCTTCTTAACTTTGAGAGAAGGTTAAAATGTGATGTACAATGAGGAAACCAAAAATAGTAAGAGTTTGGGTGTGGGGTTTTGCAGCTCGGAGCTCAATTGCAATACCGCACACAACCTGGAGAAAGGTGGGGGCGCTGTTTCTGGAAAAAAGTAGCTGTGTTTTTTTTTTCTAATCCTGGAAAACCCCTTTAAGGTAGCGTTTCAGGATTGTGTGCACATTAGCAGTATACCTCTCCGTTACTTGTGTATGATATTTTTCAGCAGTTTTCTCTCTTTCAGGCTCCATCTCTAATTTTTAGTTGTTCCTAAGCATCGACAATCTGTATGATGTTGTTACGTATAGCAGGTTGACTTGTCATTGTCTGCTGTCTTCTGCCTCCATGTAGATTTGTTATTTACTTCTATTAAAAAAAAATTCCCATACTTATCAGCTGCTGTATGTCCTACAGGAAGTGGTGTATTCTTTCCAGTCTGACACAGTGCTCTCTGCTGCCACCTCTGTCCATGTCAGGAACTGTCCAGAGCTGTAGCCAATCCCCATAGAAAACCTCTCTTTCTCTGGACAGTTCCTGACATTGACAGAGGTGGCAGCAGAGAGCACTGTGTTTGACTGGAAAGAATACACCATTTTTGAATGCAGGACATACAGCAGCTGATAAGTACTGGAAGACTTAAGATTTTTAAATAGATGACAATCACAAATCATTATAAATTTCTGAAACCAGTTGATTTAAAAGAAAAAGATTTTTGCCGGAGTACCCCTTTAGGTAGTGTGCCTATTACTTACTGTCTTGCTTGTTGGTGTAGTCAGCACTCAGTTGTTGCTCTAGGCCAGTTGCAAGCTGGCTCTTTCTCTGTCTCTTGTCTGTACTTTTGTATTATGTTTTTTTTTTTAATGTTTTTAGTTTGTATAAATTGGTTATCAGTACTACTAGGATCATTTGTAATTATCCTTAGAGAGTAAATGTTCCATCATCCTGTCTGCAACAGCCAACTTCTGTCAGTGGCTGCTCAATCATTCAGCAGGTAGTGTAACTCCCATTATTCCTGACTTGATAGAAGCTTGCATGTATTTTACTGTTCAGTTTTCTGGTCTTTCCATCCTGCTATAACATTAAGGCCTGGGGGCAACTGAGTACAAGGAGTTAATTATTAGAACACTGGGAATGGGGCTGCTGAAGACTAGTTCTGTACCCTGGCGATCCTCTAGTATCATTACAAATATCTTCCATATACCTCATACACAGAATAGGGGATACTTCTCTTGTATATTTTTTATAGCAAACCTTCAGAAGTAGTAGAAGTGTGAAGGACATTATAGAGCAGTACTGAGCAGTATAAGCCTTCAGTCCATTACAGGCATAAGATCTAACTTCCACTACAAGCTACAGCAACATCTCTTTGTTTTTGCCTCTTATAACCCATATACCTCATACACATAGAATGGGGGATCCTTCTCTTGTACATTTTAATAGCAAACATTTAGAAGCAGTAGCAGTGTGAAGGACATTATAGAGCAGTACCGAGCAGTATAAGCCTTCAGTCCATTACAGGCATAAGATCTAACTTCCACTACAAGCTACAGCAACATCTCTTTGTTTTTGCCTCTTATCACCCATATACCTCATACACATAGAATGGGGTATCCTTCTCTTGTATATCTTAATAGCAAACCTTCAGAAGCAGTAGCAGTATGAAGGACATTATAAAGCAGTACTGAGCAGTGTAAGCTTCCAGTGCACAACTGGAATAAGATCTAACTCTCACTACAAGGTGCAGCAATGTCTCTGCCTCTTTTCAGCCACTTCCCCTCATTTCCTTTCCTTTTCCATAGACTTCTACGGGGCAGCTGTAACCCAATCCCTCAGTGATCTACAAAGTTTTTCAGTATGTTAAAAAGTTAGTAGCCATTTAACTTTAGATCATTGTGAGTTTGGCTTCCTGAACTGGTCACTGGACTACTTACACTGTCCTGTCTGGTTAGCTGAGGATTGTCCAAATGTAATGTTATTGTAACAAACCCTCAGCAGTGAGAAGTATTAGGTTTGGATTTTTTTATCCTATTATTATAATGTTTTGTATTAGAGTTTTTTGTAGTTTTTAGCTACTATAGTGACAGACTACTAGAATTCCTGCGCTCGCTGTACGACTTAGTTTGTGGCTGTGGAGTCATGGCCCGGTTGCGATGGCGGGAGGCTCCGCTACTACACAACACACTGCACTCAGCTCGCTCCGCTATTAATGCAGCTCTTATTAGATTAAACACTTCCTCAACATCTGCTATTCTGCCCTGCAGAGACGAAGCCCTCCGTCTTAACCCCTTCCCTGCCTGTTTTTACAGTTCGCATCCATGTTTCCAGACATCGAAGTAAAGGTCGCACATTGCAGTTTTGGGCCTTTGCTCCGCCATAGTTTCTCTCTGCCATTGTTGCAATGTTTTTTTTCCTCTTGATCTGCCGAGTTGACAGGTTTGGCCTGCACCCATATCAGTCTATGGAATTTCCTGAGGGGACGCAGGGTCCAATTCATCCAGCTTCCTGCATCCGGAGTTCCCATGCTGGATAGCTCCAGGTTGCCCGACATTTGTGAATGAACCCTATTTTAAGAAGCGCATATACGGTAATAATAGATGCAAGTCCCAGTCCGACCACGGATCTACTGACCTGATCTGAAAGCGTCATAGTTAGTGCTAAGCGGACTTTCAAACTGTTCGGGTTCGGCAACATTCTCCAAACCCCAAAGCTTAGGGCTACCAGGAAAATATGGATGGCCTATTGCTATATCCTTGTTTTCCAGATTCCCCAGGGCGGCATCCAACTTCTCCCGACGCTGGAGGTCAAATGTCTCCTGTTCACGCTTAGAGGATGTTACCATACCCAAACAGTTTGGCTAGTCTACTCAAAGACATAGTTGAGTAGTAGTCTCTAACCTTTCGCTCTCCAGTTGTCACAAAACTACAGCTCCCAGCACTACCTAACATCCATGGTTAGGAGTATTAAGGAGGCAATAGTAGCTATGACTAGTGGGAGTGATGCGGAGACTATATATGTATGAGCTTGCATGTATTTTATTGTTAATTTAGATCTTTCCATCCTGCTATAACATTAAAGCCTGGGGGCAACTGAGTACGAGGAGCAAATATTAGGGCACTGGTAATAGGGCTGCTGAAGACCCATCCATTACTGGTATATATAAAAAAATTTCAATCAACAATGGTATAGGACATAATTGATTTCCACTTAACGTTGGTTGGCATCTATTTCTCCCAGGACTGCCTAACTCCCAGAACTATCTACCATCCATGGTTGGCAGTTTTAAGGAGACAATAGTAGCTGGCATGTTCCTGACTTGATACGAACTTTCATGTATTTTACTGTTAAATTTTTTTGGTCTTTCCATCCTGCCGTAACATTAAGGCCTGGGGGCAACTGAGTTCGAGGAGCCAATATTAGGGCACTGGTAATAGGGCTGCTGAAGACCTATCCGTTACTGGTACATATGTAAAATTTTCGATCAGCAATGTTATAGGGCATCTTGAACTTCGACTTAGGGCCCGTTCACACTAGAGAATCGCTGCAGAGATTCCGCTCGGAAATCCCCCCCGCTGACACTGCCGGCTATCTCTTTTAATGGGAGGCCTCATGCGCCTCCGCTCAAAGAATTGACGTGTTAATTCTTTGAGCGGAGAGGCGCAAGGAGCGGAGACGCGCGAGGCCTTCCATTAGGAGAGCAAGCAGATGGAAGTCGGCGCGAAGTCCGTGGGCGGGGGTTCCGAGCGGAATCTTCGCACCAATTCCGTAGTGTGAATGGGCCCTTAGGTTGGTTGGCATCAATTTCTAGTATATGGGGACTCTAGGTCCAAGGTGTATCTTAGGCTTCGTGAAGTGGGTTCTCGGGTTGCTCACACGACTCCCAGTCCCCATGGCAGTGCCATAGTTTGCATTGATGGCTTCACCATTGGTGGTCATCTATGGTCATCCGGTATATCCTCTTTGTAGATTTGGTTCTGCTGCCGGTGATATATTGTTTAGAGCAGAGTCCCCGAGCCTTATGCGTCCCCTTCCTGACTCGGATTGCACATCTTTGTTTATATCTCCTGTGTCCTGGATGGCGGAGATTAATGGGCGCCCCATGCTGGCCCCTACAAGCTCGTACATCTCCCGGACATTAATGCGTTCCTCCGGTGACATCTGTATATTTGTTATGCACAAAGGGGAGCGAGGAAAGGTTTATGGATCATCTATTTACAGCCATTAGGATGCATCCGTCTGCCGGGAGGGGGAGTGAAAGAGACAGTCACACCCGGCTCATGTTAGGGATGGCTAGTTTACTGCCTCAGACTGGTTTTGTAGCCATGTGAAAAGTTCTCCGTGATTAGTTTAAAAAACGTTTTGTTTTCCCCAGCCTTATGATAAATTTAAAGGGGGTCTCCACAGGAATAGAGTTATTTACTTACTTTAAAGTGTCACTGTATCTTTTTTTTTTTTTTCAGAAATCAATAGTCCAGGCGATTTTTAAAAACTTTGTAATTGGGTTTATTAGGCAAATATGCCATTATCTGCATTCAAAAAGACTTTCCCCAGGTCCCCCCCCTCTCTCTCGTCCACTGCTCATTATCAGGAAATCTCGACTCTTTTACATCAGACGAGCCCTGTCTAATCTATGGAGCGGGGAGGAGGGAGATTAGTCGACAGCAGAGAACGAAGGATTACACAGCGGGACCTGTGTGAAAGCCGGTATTCAGAGGTCAGAGAGATCCTTCATTGCAATCTGTTATGCTGGGTTTACACGGAACGATTATCGTGCGAATGTGCACGATAACGATCGAATTTGAACGATAATTGTACGTGTAAACGCAGCGAACGATCGTACGACGAGCGAGAAATCGTTCATTTTGATCTTTTAACTTATTCTTAAATCGTCGTTCGTCGTTCTCAAAAAATTCGCAAAAAATTCGCCGATCGTTCCGTCATTCACTGATTTTACCTATGCGCGAGATAGGCTTAAGCGATCGCAAAACGATCGGAAAACGAATTTTCTGTACGATATATCGTTCCATCTAAATGCTGATCGTTATAAAAGAAAAATCGTTACTTAGAAATCGTTAATCGTACGATTGGGCGAATTATCGCTCCGTGTAAACCCAGCATTATGGTGCGTTTACACAGAAAGATTATCTGACAGATTATCTGCCAAAGATTTGAAGCCAGGAATGGATTTGAACAGAGGAGGAATCTCAGGCTTTCCTTTATGACCTGATCTCTGTTTATAGTCTGTTTCTGGCTTTGGCTTCAAATCTTTGTCAGATAACCTGTCTGATAATCTTTCTGTGTAAATGGACCCTAATGCTGGGTTTACATGGAACGATTATCGTGCGAATTTGCACGATAATGATCGAATTCGAACGATAATCGTACGTGTAAACGCAGCAAACGATCGAACGACGAGCGAGAAATCGTTCATTTTGATCTTTTAACTTGCTCTTAAATCGTTGTTTGTAAAAAATTTGCTGATCGTTCCGTGTAAACAGTCGTCGCGAAAGTCCGGCTGCCCGCAGCCTGGCCCCCCGCCCACAGCCTGGCCCCCTGCGCCGGATCGATCGCCACCCCCGCCGCCCGGATTGTCACCCCCGCCACTCCGATCGGCACCCCCGCCGCCCTGATCGCCACCCCCGCCACCGCCGCCTCTCCGATTGCCATCCCCGCCACCGCCGTTCCGATCGCCATCCCCGCCGCCACCCCGATTGCCACCCCCACCGCCACTTCCACCGCCACCGCCGCTCCGTTTGAAATTCCCGGCTCCTCTCTTCAGCCAATCAATGCACTGAAGTGGGGAGCCGGGAATTTCGAACACCCGCTACGCCGAGCAGGTAAGGTATGCTCGTGGCCGGGGTGGTGGGGGGGATCAGAGCGGCGTCGGGGGTGGCGATCGGAGCGGGAGCGACGGGGGTGGCAATCGGAGCGGCGGGGATGGCGATCAGGGCGGCGGGGGTGGCGATCGTGCCGGCGCAAGGGGCTGCGGATGAGCCGTGGGCCGGGCTGCGGGCGGGCCAGACTGCGGGCGATCTTAAAATGATCGCAAAACGATTTTTCCGTACGATATATCGTACCATCTAAACGCTGATCGTTAGATAAAAAAAATCGTTACTCCGACATCGTTAATCGTGCGATCGGGCCAATTATGGTCCCGTGTAAACCCAGCATTATACTTTTTGATCTTGGAGTTTCTCAGCAGTACAGAGCACAGGAGAAAGAGTGACCAGTCTCCTTTTTTTATGTTAGTTAAGGAAGAATATATAAACTGGAACTAGGGCTGGGGGATTTATTAAATTTATTTGGTTCATTTGCACAGAATTTGAGAAACGATTAGATTTTTTGTGAAAATCGTAAATTTGTGCGGTGCAGCATGGTGAGGTGCAGGGCGGGCGGCGCATTGAGGTGCAGGGCGGGTTTTAGCTGCTGAAGCTAGCAGAGCCGCTGCTGACCCGCTGCTTACACATAGCGGGGTGAGCTCTACTCCTGGCCGCGCACGGAAGTCCCCGCTCTCTGGAGGAGGCCATATGGACAGCTGAGTTCGGGTGACTGGGGCAGAGGTGATAGCGTCGCTGCGGGAGCTGGAGCTGTACTGCAGGATCAGAGGTCGATCTCCCCGATCCTGCTGTACAGCTCCAGTAACCACAGCGACGCTGTCACCCTATCCTGCAGTCCCTGCTGCCTCCTCCTCCTGAGGCCGGAGACCTCAGTGTGCGACTGGGAGGGGAACGCGTGTGCCCGGCGTGAGAGGAGGAGGAAGGGTATAACGGGTATGGGCCCTTCTGCCCAGGGGTTGGCTGGCAGATTTTAGCCTGGGGGGCAAGCACACGGCACTGGCCCTTGACTGGCAGGCTAGCGGCCCATCCAGCACCCTTGCCCTTACCTGGTATTACCCTCCCCAAATAAGTGCGGGAAAGGAAGATTACACATGCGCCACAGAATTATAGTATTGTGGCCAGTGTTCCCAGCCACTAAAAGCCCTTGTGATATACATCTATTGGATTAAAGGGAACCTAGCTCCAGGTGCACAGCATAGTACCTTAGGATGCCTTTAAACAGAGAGATTTATCTGACCGATGTTTGAAGCCAAAGCCAGGAACAGACTATAAGCAGAGAACAGGTAATAAAGGAAAAACTGAGATTTCTCCTCTTCTCAACTCCATTCCTGGCTTTGGCTTCAAAAATCTGTCAGCTAAATCTGTCTGTGTGAATGCACCCTTAAGGTACCATGCTGTGTACCCGGTGACCCTGTTATCAGTGCTGTAATGCCCTTTTGGTTCTCTTATCATGTTAAAACCATCAGCCCTGAATCTCTGCAGCACCAGCTGTTATCAGAGGATGTACTACAACTCCCAGCATATCCTGAGGGCTGCAGACTGTAAGTAAATGCTGGGAGTTGTAGTGTTTGCAGCTGTTGTACTTGGAGGATTCCTGGTGTATTGTATACTGGAGGCTTTGTGAGAGATCAGTATACAGAGTTCTGTGGGGGATCAGTGTGTGGATGTGACCCCAGAATAGAACTAATAGGGGATAGAAGAAATATACCGTTACTGACCAAATCCAATACACCAGTATATAAGAAACATATATTGTCACTGTGACCACAACCATTACCACCCCATACTAACTAATACCACCAAACCATAACTGAGATCCAGTATAACAAGACCAATAATACCAGTATAAAAGAAACAAATATCACAACCCCTTCACCACCACCGCCATTACTAACTAACATCCACTGTACAAATACCAGGATCATCCACATAGAAGGTTCTCATTATTAAAATGTGTCTGCTGGTTGTGATCTCATGTGTAATCAAAGATACATAATGAACTGCTAGATAGCTATTTCCTACTGGATATCTATCTATCTATCTATCTATCTATCTATCTATCTATCTCCTATCTATCTATCTATCTATCTATCTATCTATCTATCTATCTATCTATCTATCTATCTCCTATCTATCTATCTATCTATCTATCTATCTATCTATCTCCTATCTCCTATCTATCTATCTATCTATCTATCTATCTATCTATCTATCTCCTATCTATCTCCTATCTATCTATCTATCTATCTATCTATCTATCTATCTATCTATCTATCTATCTCCTATCTATCTATCTATCTATCTATCTATCTATCTATCTCCTATCTATCTATCTATCTATCTATCTATCTATCTATCTATCTCCTATCTATCTCCTATCTATCTATCTATCTATCTCCTATCTATCTATCTATCTATCTATCTATCTATCTATCTCCTATCTATCTATCTATCTCCTATCTATCTATCTATCTATCTATCTATCTCCTATCTATCTCCTATCTATCTATCTATCTATCTATCTATCTATCTCCTATCTATCTATCTATCTATCTATCTATCTATCTATCTATCTATCTATCTATCTCCTATCTATCTATCTATTATCTATCTATCTATCCATTATCTATCTATCTATCTATCTATCTATCTATCTATCACCTATCTATCTCCTATCTATCTCCGGTATAAGAACACTGACAATAGAACACAGTTGTCAAACTCCGTCCCTCCAGTTGTTACAACACTACAAATCCCATCATGACTGGACAGATAAACCATGACGGGAATTGTAGTTTTGCAACATCTGGAGGGACATAGTTTGACACCCCTGATAAGTTAAAAGACCTTATAAGTTATTATAGTGCAGTTACATTCAGTGACTCACAGTAGGCGTCTTCTCTGCATGAAGAGACGTCCACTTTTCCTTTTCTTCTCCATCCGGCTCCGGCCATCATGAAGGCTTCTCTGGCCATGACTCCTCTCCACGGGATCTGTCAGACAGACATTTTAGGCTTCTTGCTCCAGCAACATCCTCATCAATACATCCCTCCATATAGAATAGCCCCCCGCTGCACATCTCTCCATATAGAATAGCCCCCCCCCCCCGCTGCACATCTCTCCATATAGAATAGCCCCCCGCTGCACATCTCTCCATATAGAATAGCCCACCTGTGCATCCCCCATATAGGATAGCCCCCCCCTGTGCATCCCCCCATATAGAATAGCCCCCTTGTGCAACCCCCCTCGTAGAATAGCCCCCTGTGCATCCCCCCTCATAGAATAGCCCCCTGTGCATCCCCCTTCATAGAATAGCCCCCTGTGCGTTCTCCTTTATAGAATAGCTCCCCCTGTGCATCCCCCTTCATAGAATAGCCACCCTGTGCATCCCCCTTCATAGAATAGCCACCCTGTGCATCCCCCCAATATAGAATAGCCCCCCTGCGCATCCCCCCTCATAGAATAGCCCCCCTGTGCATCCCCCTTCATAGAATAGCCACCCTGTGCATCCCCCCAATATAGAATAGCCCCCCTGCGCATCCCCCCTCATAGAATAGCCCCCCTGTGCATCCCCCTTCATAGAATAGCCCCCCTGTGCATCCCCCCAATATAGAATAGCCCCCCTGTGCATCCCCCCTCATAGAATAGCCCCCCTGTGCATCCCCCCAATATAGAATAGCCCCCCTGTGCATCCCCCCAATATAGAATAGCCCCCCTGCGCATCCCCCCTCATAGAATAGCCCCCTTGTGCACCCCCCCTCATAGAATAGCCCCCCCCCCCCCCCGGTGTGGCCACATGTTAATGGGTTTAAAAAAAAAAGAAAAACAACTCACCTCTCCTCGGGCCGGATCTTCAGTGTGCAGCAGCTTCTCCCTGCTGCTGCAGCGCGGCGGCTCCTCTCCTCTCCCTTTCCTATCAGGTCCTCAGCGGCGCGTCAGGGAAGTGACGTCACCGCTGGGGACCTGATGTAGGTGCCTGCAGACGTGCCTGCGTACAGCACGTCTGCGGCTCCTGGGGGGATCAGGCGGCCCGGAAGAGACTGGGGGAATAGCGCGGCGGCCGGCCGCGCTATTCTTTCAGTCTCAACTACTGTAGAGAGTCGGCCGCGCGTCGCGGCCCACTCATTGGTGGGGAAGACCGGCCCGGGGGGCACATGCCCTCCTGCCCCCCGGCCCAGCCCGCCCCTGCTTCTGCCCCAGTCACCCCCAGTCTGCCCCAGTCACCCCCAGCTGCCCCAGTCTTCCCCAGTTACCCCCACCTGCCCCTCTCCTATACCTGTACTACTACTACACCCCTCATCTGTACCTGTACAACTACTACATGCCTCATCTGTTCCTGTACTACTACTACACTCCTCATCTATACCTGTACTACTACACCCCTTATCTATACCTCTACTACTACTACTACTACTACACTCATCTAAACCTGTACTACTGCACCCCTCATGCATACCTGTACTACTACAACACTCATCTATACCTGTACTACTACTCCTACTCCTACTACTACTACACTCATCTAAGGCTATGTTCCCACTTCTTATGAGACCGGCCATTCCGTGACCCTGGCCGGGTCACGGAACGGACGGTCTCTGCCCGCATCATCCCAGCCGGTACTTAAGTACACATGGTGTGCACTGACAGGGTTTCCTACAGTTGCAATTCACTGAATTGCGGCCGCAGAAAACTGACATGTCAGTTATTTGCGGCGCTGCACGGGATCCTGGCCGGAGCGTATACGATGAGTATACGCTCCAGCCGGGATCCCATAGCCGATGGCAACAACGGCCGTACTTTTACGTAGTGTGAACATAGCCTCAACCTGTACTACTGCACCCCTCATGCATACCTGTACTACTACAACACACATCCATACCTAATATGTGTGCTCAAGATAAGGAAAACAAGAACTGCATGTAACAAGTAACATAGTGGAAGATGTGCTTACTCAGGCGGTTATGTTAGGAAAAGACTGTAAGTGACAAAGATTGGCTGGCAATTACATATAGGAGCTTACATACTTAAAGGGGTTGGCCACTTTATAGTAAAATAGGTCAGTGTACAGTATTAGGAGGTGTACTCACTTTATATACTGTGTACCTCGTACAGCTAAAATCAGATTCCCCTGCTTCAGGCTGTGTTGCCCTGCTCTGTTTTGTTTCTGTCCATAAGATGGCTGACATGGAAGAGCAAGTGACCATGCCCCGCCCCCAGTGTACCCCATAGGCATATACAGGCTCAGTGGTAGACACAGGGGGTGGGGCATGGTCACATGCTCCTCCATGTCGGCCATCTTATGGACAGACTCACCACAGAGCAGGACACTACAGCCTGGAGGAGGGGAGTCTGATTCAAGCTCTATGAGGTACACGGGGAGCTACTGTCAGTATATACAGTGAGTACGCCTACTAATACTGTATACTAAACTATTTTACTATAAAGTGACCAACCCCTTTAAACACGATGTGCCAGTGTGTTTTTGTGTAAATCAGGGCGAGGAGAAGGGACGAGTATTCCTAGCATACATCACCCACTTATAACATGACAGCACGGCCAGCAAATGTAACTGCATATTGTTGGTTAAAGGGATTGCTCCATTCCGATGTCTCTTAGCAGATGGCATGTATTCTGTGCCATACTGAACGCAGCGGAGGGAAGCAGCTTGGAGAGAGAGGATAAAAGGCGTACGCTAAGCCCTCGGACCCAAATAAAGCGCCTCATGAGATTCTTTAACACTGGGCTTCACTCCGGTAATCCTTTCGGCCTAGGCCTGAGAAGAAGCGTGCTCAGGAGGCAGAAGACACAAGTGTAACGACAGATTACCGACCATCCGCCTGCTCCTATACGTCACATTGAGCGAAGACTGTTCCATAGCAATGGATGCCATCTATAGTGGGGTGGGGGCAGCTATACAGGCCGCTAGGGAGCCCTGGTTTTGGATTAAAGGGATTGTTTACCCCCCTCCCAGGAAAAAAAAATTCTTTCAAATTAACTGGCGCTAGAAAGTAATTTATTTGTATTAAAAAATATTGAGAAATTATCAGCTGCTGTATGTCCTGCAGGAAGTGGTGTATTCTTTCTAGTCTGACACAGTGCCGCCTCTGTCCATGTCAGGAACTGTCCAGAGCAGTAGCAAATCCCCATCTCCTGCTCAACAGAGTGGAGAGAATACACCACTTCCTGCAGGACATACAGCAGCTGATAAGTACTGGAAGAGTTAACATGTTTTAATAGGAGTAAATGACAAATCTCTGGCATTTTCTGGCATCAGTTGATTTGAAAGAAAAAAAAATGTTGGTGAACAACCCCTTTAAGGGCTACTTCTTATAGGGGGAAAAGACAGAGGTAGCTTTGTGCAAATATGCAATAATGGGGTTAAAGGGGTTGTACGATGATGAGACCTATTTTCCTAAAAAAGAACATATATTGGTAAATAAAGTTATTTTACTACCTTCTTATGGTCATTTATGCTTTCCCTAAGCTTTTGTGCAAATGGTCTGTTTGTTGTCTTCCTGTCTGGTCTACATCCTGTAACAGATTTTTTGTTCCTGTGTACAAGACACTCTAGTTAGGAATTCAGTCATCACTAGCTCCCTTCCACAATGTAGGAGGAGTTATGGTTTCAAAAGTGTACTGGGAGGGAGATAGAGTTGGCTGAATTCCTGCCCAGAAGGAACAGGAAGTCTGTTACAGGATGTACACCAGGCAGGAAATTGGGCGAAAGGCAACAGAGCATAATGTTCGTATCAAAGGCCCTGTTCACGCTGAGCAACTGCGGAATTCTGCGGCGGAGCTCTCCACCACGGAATCCCGCCATGCTCATTGTCCTGCTTTGAGTGAATGAGAGGGCGCACGCTCCTCCGCTGCCGCTGCTCTCCGCTCAAAGAAGTGACATGTCATTTCTTTGAGCGGAGAGCGGCGGCAGCTCAGTGTGAACGGGACCAAAAGCAGAAGTTACACATAAAAGACCACAAAATGTAGTAAAATAACCTTACCCACCAATAAATGTTTGTTTGTTTATTAGATAGTTGAAAATAGGTTGTGTCATTGCAAAAGTGTCTGTTATCTATATACTGGTGTCACCTGTCCCTGTACTCCTGTCTGTGTTATCTATATACTGGTGTCACCTGTCACTGTCCTCCTATCTGTGTTATCTATATACTGGTGCCACCTGTCACTGTATTCCTGTCTGTGTTATCTATATACAGGTGTCACCTGTCACTGTACTCATGTCTGTTTTATCTATATACTGCTGTCACTGTATTCCCGTCTGTGTTATCTATATACTGGTGTCCCCTCTCACTGTACTCCCGTCTGTGTTATCGATATACTGTACTGGTTTCACCTATCACTATATTCCTGTCTGTTATCTATATACTGCTGTCATCTGTCACTGTGTTCATGTCTGTGTTATGTATATACTGCTGTCACCTGGCACTGTACCCCTGTCTGTGTTATCTATATACTGGTCTCACCTATCACTATATTCCTGTGTTATCTATATACTTGGGGTCACTTATCACTGTACTCCTCTCTGTGTTATCTATATACTGGTGTCACTTATCACTGTACTCCTCTCTGTGTTATCTATATACTGGTGTCACTTATCACTGTTCTCCTGACTGTTATCTATACACTGTTATCTATATACTGGTCTCACCTATCACTATATTCCTGTGTTATCTATATACTGGTGTCACTTATCACTGTACTCCTCTCTGTGTTATCTATATACTGGTGTCACTTATCACTGTTCTCCTGTCTGTTATCTATATACTAGTGTCGCCTCTCACTGTACTCCTGTGTTATCTATATGCTGGTGTCACCTGTCCCTGTACTCCTGTATTATCTATATACTGCTGTCACCTGTCACTGTACTCCTGTCTGTGATGATAAGGAGGAGACAGCCTGGCGAATGATCTGGACAGAACAGGAAGTCACAGCTTAGTTTAAAGCCTAGTGGCCAGAATGGAAACTGCAAGAGTATATAATATAGATGGAAATGACATGCTGAAAATTTCTTCTACATGACGGCAATGTTTTAGGATCCTGTCTGTAATTGCCATGCAGCCTTATGTATCTCCATGGTAACAGACAACAAACAAGCCTTACGCGGTCATGTCGATCCATCTATCCCCCCTATTATATCAAATGTACATTTGGAAGAAGTGGGGGACAATGGGGGCCGGTATGGCTGCCGAATTAGCCCTCACAGGGTTTGTTTGTTGCTGTTTCCATGGAGGTCGGTATAGCAGCCGTAGGAATTCTTAGCCCCTTCCCGTCCATGTAATGTAAATATACAGGAGCCCGCAAAGCTGCCGTATATGTGGATGGTTCCTTATCCCATGATCAGCACAACTTTCTACTATGCGGAATCTCCAGCTCTGTCTGTCACTAACAGCCTGTGATTCAGGAGCCATTGTTGGGGCCCCATAGGTTCAGCACTGGCTGGGAATTAGCCTAGGTTCACACTGCGTCCGTTTAACAGATCCATTTTTTCAATTGTTTATTTTAACATACAGTTAAAAATAAAAATAAAAAAAAAAATATATATATATATATATATATAATTTTAATTATTATTATTATTATTATTTTTTTAATGCTTCTGTTTTTTCATCCGTTTTCCCCCATAAAACAAGACATGTTAATCGGACAGCAAAAACTCAGTGTGAACTCAGCTTTAGGGTACTATTACACGGAACGATAATCAGCCAAATCGGCCCTATCCAGCCAATTATCGTTCCGTAATAAACACAACGATCAGCCGATGATCGTTGTCATCGGCTGATCGTTGATATAGGTTTGAACCTATAATTGTCGGTCGACCGTGCACAGCTACATGTAGTAGCTGGCGACTGACAATTTACAATACCTATCCAGGCTGTAGGGCTCCTCTTGCGGTCTTTTTCTCCCGGGGTCCCACGCTCCCGCTTCAGAACGGCCTGTCTTAGCTTACAGGTCGCTTAGCCAATCACTGGCCGGGACTGCTGCGGCCAGCGATTGGCTGAGCGGCCTGTCAGCTGAGACATGCCACTCTGAAGCTGCAGGGAGAAGACCGCAAGAGGAGCCCTGCAGCCTGGATAGGTAATGTATAAAGTAAAGGCAACAGCTGCAAGGACATCAGTAACAATGTCCATGCAGCCCTTGTTAAACGATAATCGGGCCGTGTAATAGGCCAAGTAAACGAGCGACGATCTAGCAGATCAGCGCTCGTTTACAGTTATTATCGGGCCCCGATCGGCCTGTGTGTTAACACCCTTAGTGTTTAACTTTTTTTTTAAAAGATTGCAAATCACTAACAAATGGATTAGCGGGATCCAGGTTTAGCATCCATGTCGTGTTTTTATGTTTTCAAATATATTACTACGAACACAGTGTGATCATAGCCTAAAGGTACCCATACGCTTTATACTGAAGTCAGCAAGCGTTGGGTTCAGCCAACAGTCTAATGGTATATGGGGATCCCCTGAAGGCCCTATTACACCAATCAATTATCGGGCGTATTTCTCCGATTTTCGGTCCTTACGGACGATAATCGCTTGGTGTAATAGCTAGTGTTAAAGGCAACAATTAGCAGACATGCACTATGTCGGCTGATCCTTGTTTTTCAACATGTTGAAAAAAAACTTTAAGAATAATGTCAGGATTTAGAGATTGACCAGGGAGCCCCTTCCGCAGCTCCTCGCGGTGCCTGCTCTCTTACCCACTTGCTCTCGGTGCGTGTAATAGCATCGGCAGCTAGCGGGGGACGAGGAGCAAGCAGCTGCTGACCTCACAGGTTGGCACCCATTTGCTCCTCCTGATCGGCCCGTGTAATAGGGCCTTGAGTCTCCACAGGCAATGATGTAAATGGAGAGAAGAGTTGGACATGATCGATTTTCATTGCCTTGCCGACCTTTTTGTTCTTGGAGGGATAAGTTGGTGGCACCAGAGATCTGGCTGTGGCTTAGCCCTTCACATTGACTTATAAAGTTGGCAAAGTCATGCTCTGATTGACTGCCGCCTTCCGAGTTTTCTTCCTAATGGGTATTTTTGGTGCCACCAAGGTGTTCATCATTTTACAGGAGAAGTACGGCCATTTTTAAAATCTAGCAGGGGGAAATCCAAACCTCTCCCCATGCCTGCAGTGAGCGGTAGAACCGGCCTCAGGACCCTGCCGGGCTACGGGATCTCCAGCGCTGCACACGTCACAAACTGGCCAATGGACTGTCCGTTCAGCTAGTCAGTGACGGGGCGGGAAGCGGCTCCAGTCACTGATTGGCTGAGCAGCCTGTCCATCAGCCGGGACAGGCATTTTCCTCCGGGTTGTGATGATCGGGGGATAAGGCCAGTCCCGGCTGATGGACAGGCTGCTTAGCCAATCAGTAAATTCCAGTGGGGTCCCGAGGCCGATACCGCTGCTCACCGCCGGCAAGGGGAGCGGTAAGTTGCTACTCGTTATCAAATTCCCCCCTGCTGGTTGCCAGATTTTAAACATGGCCGGACTTCTCCTTTCATAGAAGAAACAGCAGTGTATTCAGTACTGTCCTTCAGGGGGGAATTAACTTTGCCATGGGCCCCGGGCTGTTTACCAAGCTTGGGCCCCCAACCCACTGTAACTATGGTGGCACTAGCTTTAGTCTTTTTCCTCCATAATGCAGCCTGTAAAGGACCTGTGGTGACATCATTGTCACATGATAAGGTCCTTCAGTAAGTTCTCTAATATTACTGCATTGTCTCCTGGCTGCAGCTTTGCCCTGATTTGTGCGAAATGGTGGTAAAAAGCGTTTTTTACGCAAATCCTGGCAGAACTCTAGCCTGGAGATAATACACCACTGAAAGTATAAGTCTGTTTGGGGGGCCATGGGCCCCGGGCTACTGCCCGAAACGGACCTGTTATAATCCGCTACTGCTGTCCGTGCTGCAGTAATGGCGGCCCCGATGCTCTGGCATCCTGATACAAACTTTCTACCAGACCCTCATGGATCCCAACCAGCCAAATGGGCCGGAAAGACCTTACAGCCTTGACTACCATTACAACCACATATATAGCTATTATTTTTCTCCGTCTGGTAATGTGATAGGGGGGACGGGCGGACAGACGTTAAGGGACATTAATCTAAAATTCTATATGATATATATAAAAACACCAGGATGTAATTGATAAACTTGTCAAGTGACTGTTCTTCTGATCTCACCCCAGGGACGCCTCAATACCCAGCACTATTACATATCATATCTAATGAACATAAGGAATGTGTAATAGTGGTAGTAATGTACCCAGAATGCCGCTGCTCCTCGCCATTTCCCATAGAAGCCTCTTGTACTTGTTAATGGAGCAGTGACCCTGCATTAGCCTCCGCTGGCTGTGTAATTCATGATAAATGTGCTTCCCCCAGAGTCTCATTCATACCCAGGAGACGCCAATGAATTAGACTCAGTCTTGCAGAATGAGACTTGGCAAGGATTTTCTATAGAGCGACGGGACGAAGCCAGGAGAAGAATTCTGGATGATTTAACTGAGTGTTAATGACTCAGGAAAAGGGAGATTTTATCGAACTCTGGTGAGCGAGAGGCAACGTGCCGCCATGTATCCAGATCCTCTCTTTGTTCTGGTTTAAGAAATAGATAGAATTTTTTTCTTAAAGGAATTTATTTCTTGAAATTCTTATGTTTTCGATGAGGAAGATATAGAAAGTACCTTAGTTGCTGTTTTTAGGGCAGCCAGTTCATCATCATCGGGGAGTGTTCATGGGTGGACTTCAGACTTCAGATTTTGAATTTTCCATCCAAAGCAGATGGCTTGTGGGTGGATTTACTTGACCAAAACTCAGATTGAACACAGCCTAGTCTATACATATTAGAGAAAAGTCAGATTAACATACTGATTATAGTTGAACTGGACGGTCATCTAATGTGTACGGAAGTCTCAGATGATGAAGAGAGAAGGATCAGCCATGTTGGATTTGAGTTGCCTTTTTGTTCTTACCTGTCAGTGGCTTACCCCAGGACACATAAATCCCCAACATACATTGATCCCCAAACCCGGCCTCATCAGGGGAAGTACTTTGAAAAATAAGTATGACAAATGAGCGTGATGAAACCCCCTTCCTCTTTGTGACGCGGCTCCGTTAGAATCAATGACCTAATGTCAGCCCTGCTAGACCCCCAGTGCTTCATGCCGGGCTGGTGCTCAGGAATAGACGGGTGCTGTGCATTGGAACCGGGCGGCGATTCGAAAAAAGGACCTTGTGCCAGTGCCAGTCTATTCATGTAAAAAACACGAAGCGATGTACCTAGTGGTACATTCGCTTTAAAGGGGTACTCTGGGCTATGTGTATTTTCAGTGTGCAGCCGGGGAGGGGGTGGATATAGAAGCCGCCAGTCACTTACCTCCCTGTTTCCAGCACCAGGTCCCGGATCGCACCGCCCCGTTCTCCCATCTGGCTACCGTGGCAGCTCAGTCATTCAGCGGTCGTAGTGGAGCCCCACCTCGGCCGCTGAATGGCTGGGCTTCCTTAAGACGTCACGTCTCAAGCCGTAGCTCAGACCAGGAAGTGGCAGCCGGACGGGAGAACAGGGCGGCATGATCTGGAAACCAGTGAGTACCTCTTTTAGTCTCACTGAAAAAACTGAAATTTCAGCTGCATCCCCCTCCTATCCTTACTTTTTATCCTGTGTTGAATTTGTAAATTTCTAAAGCCACCCTTAAAAATATGTTTGGCAGTTTCCATTTTTCTTCTTCTAGACAAGAATATAGGGGGAGAGTTGTTGTGATATCTATTAGTAAGTGGTGTTCTCAAGAGTTTATTTTACATTTCATATATTATCATCGTGTATGTTCGTATGTATTGGTGGTGCAGTAGTGTCTGCAGTTGTCTCCATGCACCTTGTTGCTTATTGTCCTCTACTGGTTTCCTTCCAACTTTTCCAAACAAACTAGTCTTCTCCAATAATCTACTTCTTCTAATAAGGCACCTTAAGTGCAGGTCAAGGATCTACTTGTTTCTATTTCTTTATAAGGTCCAAACAAAGTGCTTCATTTTTAAAAGCCATATTATAGTGGGCTAAAAAGAGCATCTCATCCTTTTGGAGGACTAGAACTTGTAATGCCTCATTTCCCCTGCGGTGGTGCTGTTGTGAAATTGAAAACGCGCTTCTTCTCCAAACAGATTACATTTCTTGACTCATCTCATAATACAAAACTAAAATAAATGTAAGAAATGGCAACTAGTCAACTAAATCCGCCACAACCTGTCTAGCCTCCCACGTGGCTTAGATGCAATTTCCAGTTCTGTCAGTTCTATCGTCTCACGCAGGTTGTCAGAAGAGCTGACAGTCTCCCCGCTGTCAGTTATCACCGTCGCCTATAAATAACTCAAATGACAGAAGCTAAAATTGTCGCCGCTGATATTTCCGTTTCCATGGCGATGGCTAAAATACCCGACAGATGTTCTCCGCATAACAAATTAAATTAAGCAAAATAACCCAAACTGTTGTTTACTGGCGAGCGTCTCCTCTTTGTGCTTACAGTTCATCTGCTCCCCGGCCTTGCCTCATATAAATCACAGTGGTCTGAGACACATTGAGCCCTTCTGCAGATAAATGATGGGAGTTGTTTCCTTGTTAAACATCCTGAGCTTGAGCCGTGTTTGCATTGTGGTCATTGCTTGTTTATACAGTTTGTTCTTCGCTGGTGACGCCTTTGCCTTGCATCTAGTATTACGCCTCATCTCGTATCTAGTATTGCAGGGGTTGTGTAACTAACACGGTGGAGATTAGAAGGGGAGGATCCTCACAAACACCACTAAAATCAGTAAAGACCTGATCATGTTGATCACCTGATCACCATATGGATAAAGGAAATCATACTTGACTATTCTTTGCACCATCCAAGTCCTTCTGGCTATTCTCACCTCTTTAATACCAATACAACATCATATGTTCTTTCTACCATGAGACCATGAGGATCGGGAGGGTCTCCACAGTGATCAGTCCTACCACAAAGAAAGTTAGAACTGGCTTCTTACCTAGTTTTGTTGTCCAGTTTAGAAAACCCATTGTCATATATCATTATTAGGGAACTAATAGAGTTCCTCGTCCTTATCTCTTGGCAAAGAGCGTCTCTTACTCTGGAGGTCTTGTCCTGCATAACAAAGACAGTGGGAACTGTGTAATGCTTCATTCCTCCTGTGGTGGTGCTGCAGGAATATTGAACACTTCCCGACAGGTTTCTCCACAGCTTGAGGTATCAGCAGGGGGAAATTTTGCGATCAACTTATTTTCAAGGGACCCTTCTAACAAGTAGGAGTTATCCAAAAAGGAGCACTCCTTTAATTTGTAGAACCAACAACTGCCGATCTAGCTCTGGGGGTCCCAGGACCTAACTTGCCGTTATCATTTTATTTGTAGTGCCAACAACACTCCCAAACAGGTGGAAGTGCGTATGCACGAAAGCCAGCTGACCTCAGACGACGTGCACCCCAGATCACCATGCCTGAGAATGTGCGACAAGATCCGAGGAAACCTCTTGCTTTCCCTCACAGTATTTGGTAAGTCCATGATTATCGACAGACTAATAGGTTGTGAGGATGCCTATCGAAAGGTCTCAGGGGATATTCTGAATAGAGACTGTATGGAATGAGAGGACCATATTGGTGATCTTGGGCCATCTTATTGCACCATAGTCCCCAATATCCCTAAAGACCTTCAGGCCGAGTCTTGTTTCCTGCCATTGTGGCAAATGTCGAGAGAGAAGCTCGACTCACCCCCAACACAGTCCCGGTAGGGATTAGGTTCAACCCCTTCTTATATACATGAGTAATGTGGTGGGTACACCACATTAGTTACAGGTGCCGGTCCTGTCACATCTCCAGTCAGTACCACCTTCACAATTGAAGCCAGAAGTTTGCATGGCAATAATTCATGAGTTGTGTCATTGGTTACAAACCTTCTCTAGAATTTATTTCATCTACTTGACTAGAGACTGATCCTTCACGTACACCCATGGCCAGCAATCCATTATACTCCGTTATATTCTAAGAAGACTATTTTCCTACCACTAGGGTCACTTATAACATTTCCTCTTGGTATTGGGTCAACCATGTCCTAGAAAGCTGTAGGTGATGTTCTAGGTCAGTCTAACTGCTATCCTTTCTTTTCTACAGGTGTCATCATGGGAGCAGTTTGCGGGGGCCTACTTCGAATGGCATCTCCCATCCATCCAGACATTGTGATGGTCATAGCCTTCCCTGGAGACATTCTCATGAGGATGCTGAAGATGTTGATTCTACCTCTGATCATCTCCAGTTTAATCACTGGTGAGTGGATTGGTCTACTATTTACGGAGGTCAACAGTGTTCTAGAGCAGTTGATCATGATCATATCATATAGTTTGCTATAGTGAACATAATACATGTATACCGTAAAGACATGGCATGTACCCCATTGGGTGCATGTATTACAGGTTCTAGAGACTGGTAACATGTTGGATCAGGGGCCTATTCTAAGGCCTCCATCTCATCTTCCAGAAGAAAGGCAATAAATTTAAGAGGTCCAGATGGGATCTGCCCACAAAGCCAACAATGTGTATTAGAACAGACAGACCCCTCCAAAAAATGTGTTGAATCTTTTCAACAGATCCTCATCCATGTTTGCAACAATGCCAGAGCCTTCTGGCAGTCTTTGAGCCCCTGCTTCCTCCATAGAAATATCATGCCAAGCCATAAAAATAACTCGTCTAGCCAAATGGGCTTATACTTTTAGAATTACGTGTTATAATTGCCGGCAGCTATGCCGCTCTGCCAGCTACGGATGTAAGAGAGATTAGATCTGTCGTTAAATTGTTTACTTTGTGCACATAGAATTAGCATTGCTGGGCAGATATACCTGAATGCTTAGGTTGTGTCAAATGACAATTTCAATTTTCAAATGACAATGTCAGATTTGCTTTGTTGGCAAACTTAGATCTGCTTAGGTCTGTATGGACTTTCGGACCGATAGCTAACTCTGTGTTTGACCATAAGTAGATGGGTACACTAATACCCAGGTGCATCACCAATAGCCTAAGCTGATCAAAGACTACCTAATATTTATGGGGGACCGCGTGTCAGAAGAAACAAGGATTGGGCATGCATGCATTCAACATACCCTATTGTTTTGTTCTTAAGTGCAATAAGCCATGGTCTGGGGTGTTGGCCATCGCTTTAACCCGAGATTTCTTATTGATTGTGTGACCTATGTGCACAGTCATAAGTACAAGGATTATTGAAAGTGACTATCCGGGCCCATAGAATCATTTCCCCGATGTGCCCAATGGATTCTTGTAGTCTTTGACCCAATATCCTCTTCATATTTGCATTAATGCTCATGTTAACACCGCTAAGTGCTTCAGCATTATAAAGGAGCGTTGTACTTTTTTACACCAGCAGTACCCCTGGTGATTCCAATAGGTGAAGAAATATGTAGGGCTATTGTAGGGTATGGACAGTTGGCTGTAGTATTAGGTAGATTGTTGCTTTTAATTTTAGCAAAAATTGGCACAGACTTTAACTGTGCAGATTTAGGTAAATTCCTCAACAGATCCTTGTTTGCTCTATAGACTCTAATGGAGCGAAAGAGTTAGGTTTGATTAATAGTCAGAGAGTGAAACGGGATGCCGCATACTCCCCCTCTGGCTGTTTTTCGGGAATGGTACTGTTAGGTCAGTTTTACATTAGCATTGGAAATTGATCTGTATAGACGTGGAAGGTTTTGGCCCGTCCATAGGTTTATTAACCCGAAATAACAGCTTTATCTCTATAAGTGTAGCCACAATCATATGAGACATAACAGCTGTTTTAGGGCCCAAAGACTGAGGGAGTTCTACTCCAGGTGTCATGTGTTTTAGTGAGAAAAGCTAAGTAGTGGATTGCATGGTAATGGGGCCATTTCCTGAATATGCTGGGGAGCCCTATTAATTCACTAGACCCCATCCTCTCACGAACATCATTTATCTTATCCAAACTTCTCCTCCTCTCCAGACATCATAGTTATTTTCAGTCCGATGTTGAGTCTCCTGACGCTGCACAGATGTATGGTATAGATTTGCTCAGTTGGATGGTAGAAGGCTCATTACTGAAGCCGAGGCGACGCCGTCTTGCGTGTCTATTACAGCGCCGCTCTCTCATCTAAAAGGATCATCCGAGAGATGTGCAGCGCTCTCCAGCAATTAAACGCAGAGCATGTCAACTGGATGGAAACATCTGTAGCCCCCATTCTCCTGCTCACAATTAAATCCCTTGTGACAGCTGGAATTAAACCATATATTAATCTGGTGAATCAGGAATGCAGACTCGGGATAGATACTTCCTCGGCTGAGTAACCCCTTCTGTCCCTGGATTCCGGCATTGTAGAACTAGAACAAAAACTGCATCATGTATGACTATGGGAGGAATTTATTTATGGGGTTATGCCACAATTAAAAGTTATGCCCTATCCACATAAAAGGGGACTACAAGTTGAATGGTGGGGGGCCGACCCCGGTTGAGAGCAGAAGTAAAATTTGTGCACACCACGAATGTGCAGTTGGAGCCCCATCAATTCTCTATGGGGTTTTTAAGGTAAGTGGTCCCTATTCTTAGATCAGTTGGGGTCCCAGCAGTCAGACCCCTAACAATATACTATTATTTGGTAGTATTCTGTATTGTCATGTGAAATTTACACAATTTTTTATGTTTTAATTTTGCTTCAAAGGATTGGCTGGACTGGATGCAAAATCGAGTGGACGTCTTGGCACCAGAGCGATGGTGTATTACATGGCCACCACTATCATAGCTGCTGTCTTGGGAGTCATCCTTGTGTTGGCAATACATCCCGGAGACCCCAAACTAAAGAAACAACTTGGAAAGGGACAGGAAAATGATGAAGTCTCCAGTTTGGATGCTTTCCTGGATCTTATACGAAATCTGTTTCCCGAGAACTTAGTGCAAGCTTGTTTCCAGCAGGTAACCACCAAACCTTAGGGGAAGAGATCTCTACCCCAAATAGGAACCCCTACCTAATACCTATGCTTTCTTATATCAGGCACCAAGTACTGTTTTTCTATCTCAATATCTTGTTAACTGGATGGATTATAGGCTGCCCAGGTGTATTGGGCCCTAATATGTGCATGAGAATTAGGGGAATTGTATTGTGAGGCCCATAATGGCAGAATGTTTACAAGCTGGGAGCAATGATATCTATTGGGAATCAAGATTTTTTTGGAATTGGGAGGAAACCCTAACCCAATTGTTCTCTTCTTTCCCTTAGATTCAGACGGTTACCAAGAAGGTCGTTGTGGAAAATCATCCCGAGGAACCGACCAATGTGACAGACTCCTTCATAGATCTAGTGAACGAAACAGCCTCCACAACTACAGAGGAAATTAAAAAAAAATTGGAGTTCAAAGATGGCATGAATGTCTTGGGTATGGAAAACGAAATCTAAGATATCTTCAATTAATGACTTATAGTTTCCAGCCTTTGAGGCTCGCTGTAGTTATAGCAATGGGTTTCTTCAACCAATTTATCCTTCTTAGAAGAGCAAGGCATAGTTCTACCCACTTCTTGAGATTATCACCGTTTGGCCATCCTAAGATGAGTTTTATTCTTAAAACTTTATTCATTACAAATTTTGCAAAAAGTTTAGTTCGGTACCAAACTGATCTTTTTGAAAAGTTTGGAATGAGTTTGTAAAGACTATAAAATACGCATGTCTATGCTCCCCCACAGCAGTGAGTGATTGGCAATGGCACTGTCCCGTCTCAGTTAGTGATTGGCTGAGCAGGTGTCACAGCGGAAACCCCGTGCTCTGGGCCGCCGCTGCACCTGCTTCCCCCATGCTCTGTCCCTGGTAGATGGCAGAGGCCACGTGCAAGAGCCTGGCACTGCTGTTGCTTCAGCCCTGCAGGGCGCCTTACATGCCCTCGCTCCTGCTTGCTCTCGTTCTGCCTGGTGTGCACGCCCCCGACTCCTAGCTTGCCGGTTCTCTGTGATTTAAAGGGACAGTAGGTCCCCGATTGGTTTAAGTGTACTGACACCTCCCTATAAATTTCTACCCTGCCTTGACCCTAGTATTGGAGACTTTGCATGCTTCCCATAGTGTGTGATCCAAGCTCACCAGTGATTCCTGCCCTTGGTTGCTGCATTGTCTGCTGTCCGTGGTTTCGCCTGCCTATGGTTCCAGCCTGTGACTGCTGTCCTGGTTGCAGCTGTAAGTCCTTCTGTGTCCCTGCCTGCCTTCCTATCTACGTGTCTCCAGCTGCACCTCGCTTGCCGCCACTTGCAAACCATTCCAGGGGTAGCAACCTGGCTGAGGGTCTTCTGCCGCAGCAAGTCCAACCCACCGTGTGGTGGGTTCTGATGACTACGCTCTCTGGTGCAGCTTTGCTATTGCTAGTGGTGATACAACAGATCAACAACTCCTGTCATTACAGCAGGCTGTCACTCTCAAGATGAGAGTGACAGCCTGCTCAGCCAATCATAGGCCTTGGTTCTGTTCTGTCTGAGTTAGTGATTGGCTGAGCAGACTAAAAGCAGTTGCAGAGGACTAGTTATTTAGGTCTTCAGCCATCAAATTCTACCTAATTGACCCGGTACCCCTAAATTAAAGGGGTTATCCAGCACTACAAAAACATGGCCACTTTCTTCCAGAGACAGCCTCACTCTTGTCTCCAGCTTGGGTGGGGTTTTGCTGCCCAGTTCCATTGAAGTGAATTGAGCTTAATTGCAAACCCCACCTGAACTGGAGACAAGAGTCGTGTTGTCTCTGAAAGAAAGTGACCATGTTTTTGTAGCACTGGATAACTCCTTTAACTTTCAACAAAAGACACAGGTCACCTTAAAATGCAACTATTCGTGTAAAGTATAGATTTTCACTATAGGGCCGATACGACATATGATGGGAAATTTTTTATGAGCCCCATATGATAGGAGGGTATCATATAAAATTACAATCAAGGTCAGGCCAGGGCTTAATAGTGGAAGGCTCCAAAAAGTACACAGTATATATGAGGTTCCTCTAGTCAACCAAGTTAAAAGTTGACTATGTGCAGTCTATGACTAGTGTTTGATGGTTATTGGTCTTTGAATTCTAACATGACCTCTTTTTCCGCAGGTTTAATTGGCTTCTTCATTGCTTTTGGCATTGCCATGGGCAAGATGGGAGAACAGGCCAGACTGATGGTGGAGTTCTTTAATATCCTGAATGAGATTGTGATGAAACTCGTGACAATGATAATGTGGTACGTAGAAGCAATGTTGAAGTTGAAAAGTAGACCAAACTCCGATTCCCTCTCACAATGTCAATTACTTGGACTCCCATGGCTTATTCATGACTTCTATGGGAGAAACTTCTAGTAGAATAAGATGATGTGGGCTCCCCAATGACTCACTATGGATGAAGCTGGTCATACACAACCAGCCAACAGCTATCTCTTTCGACCACCATTCTTGACATATGTTCTGAACAGAAAAGGAGAAGTAAGTTAGTGAAAAATACCTCTGGTGGCATTTTATCTCCACCAGAATTGGCCATGTTATAACCCAATGGCTCAATATTGTTTTCCTCCAATTTATGGTGTTGGGTAGATTTGCCCGACATTAGGTGGTCACCCTGCCAAAATTGAGGTGTATGACCATCTTTAGAAGTGTTTGAATGTAGAAGTTTTTACACTTGGTTTCAATTCTCTATACTTGACTTGTCTGATCCAAGATGGCTAGCTCATTCACTATTAGGTTCCCTAGCAGTCTTATGAATCAGTACGCCTATGCCAAATGCCTTTTTTGTTTAGATATTGTTCTCCTTGGAAATGTCATCCTTGTAACAAAGTGTGAAGCTTTATAGCAGACGTTATTTCGCAATGTGTGTCAGACCCAGTTTCCAGGCTAACAATGACCATACTATCTAGCTGTAGAAGCTGAATTTCCTGTTTATTGCAGGTCTTTTGTCAATTCTTTGTAAAAGCCACAGACCCAGTTTCTAAGAAACAATGAGGTCTCTGGGGAAATTCTGGACCTGTTACAGGTGGACGGCATCCACGATCTCAGAGGAAGAAGCCTGACATGGCTTAATTGATCTGTCCTTAAGAAAATAGCCATTTGGAGAGCAATCTCAGAAGAACAATGAATTCCCAGTTGAACAAATTACCACGTGTCTTCTTACTGGAAACAGTCCGGATCCTCATTGCTGACTGGTTTTGATACTTCTGTGCTCAGTGATGTTTGTTCACTGATTTGCACCTAATTTGCAAATGCAAGAAATGGGCATCGCCTGCCAAATGACTATAGCTCCAAGGAGAAAACCACCCAACAGTGATCTTCCGACAAGATCAAATTGCTGTTGTCATTGTGCTTTGACCTTCACAATTTTCCTAACTCACCATTGAAATCAGTGTTATGTCAGAGACTCCCAGCAACTGATGTCTCCAGGTAGTGCCAAAGATGCTTGGATACTCTACATCCTCATGAGAAACTATTCGTATGGAAATCAGTGGTGGTCTGAGGCGTCTTCTAGGTCCTTAAATCTAGGACATTTGAAACAATAGGTTTCAACCCTTTTTAGAGTAAAATTGGAAAGTAGTTCCAGAGGTTAAAGAAAGGGTGAGACCAAGGACTGGATTATAGGAGAAGGACACGGGCTTCAGAGTTTCCACCACCCTGGAGATAACCCTGTCTAGATCTTCAGAGACAGCATAGTATATAGATTTCTTTGGTTGAGATCCATCCTGTATTGCTTACTAGAACCAATTGTGGACTACCCGTTGACTATTAAGCTTGAGGAACTCATAGAAAAAAAACATCCTTGAGTTTCGGATGGAATATCCTGGATGTTAAGATATAGCAGTTATAGGTTACTGCGACTGTGATGGGCCACCACCAAGGTATTTTTGCCCAGGAGTCTTCTTTTCACCAACCCCTAAAGGGGTTATCCGGTATAGGGGATATGTAGATGATCAGTAGAGGTCAGACCACTGGGATACGGAGAATGGAGGACAACCATCGCCTTAGTGAATGAATCAGCAGTATGTGGACATGCCCAACACTCTATTCATTTTCAGTGCTCAGCAATATACCTACCTGTGAAAAATGACTGAAGCCGTCAATATCAACCGCTTGACCTAAAAGAGTATTCAGCTAATATGCAGGAAATATATAAGAGCAATATAATAGTAGTATCTTGCAATATATGCTGCATACATGATGTGAGTGTGGGATATTCATCATTTGAGATGTCTCTCTCTTCGATCTTCTCTAGGTATTCTCCCTTGGGTATCGCTTGTTTGATCTGCGGAAAAATCATCGCCATTAAAGACTTGGAGCTTGTTGCTAGGCAACTGGGGATGTACATGATCACCGTCATCGTGGGTCTCATTATCCATGGAGCTATTTTCTTGCCAACTCTGTACTTCGCGATCACCAGGAAAAGCCCATTCTCCTTTCTGGCCGGTATCTTTCAGGCCTGGATCACGGCTCTTGGTACAGCTTCTAGGTAAGGGCCGTTATAGATGGGATTTGTGCCCAATACGAGCACTGGTCTAGCAGATTAGCAGATTGGGAGGAAAGGGAGGAAGATGGGGGGGGGGAAAGAAAATAATAAACATAATATTCTTACCTGACCCTGCGCCCTCTAGCGCCATCCCTGGGTCTTGTTGACAGCCGTCGGACACCTGCAGCTTTTCCAGCTGCAAAGCCACGTACTTAGCCGAGCGACTGCCTGCTTAGCCAATCAGTGACTGGGGTGGGACACTGTCCTAGTCACTGATTGGCTGAGAGAGCAATAGCTCAGCTAGGCCGTAACTATGCAGCTGGAAGAGCCAGGTATATAACATACCCAAATTCCAGCTGAAAATGACATCCGGCAGCCATAAGCGGGACCCAGGAACGGCGTTACGGAGGCACAGGAATGGGTAAGAATACTTTATTATTTTAACAATATTTTATTATTGTTGGCAGCTCGTTGTCTATGTTACCGACCACCTCTCTGCTCTATAATCAGTGGTCCATCTGGTGTGTATATAGCTATAATATAGATGCGTAAAAATATAGTGTATATGCGCTACATATTATATCCATATACACACCAGCCTGACAACTGTTTTTGCATCTCTACTCTTTTAATGCTTAGGAGTCCAGAGGGCGGTCTTAGAAGTCCAGTGGGAGGTGACGGTGTTTCCTATATAACAGAATAAAGATACAGCTGTTAAGTCCACCCTTTAAATGTCTTCTGAGTAAATGGTCTCCTTAGTGATTGACATCTATCTCTGCATGGAAAATAATAAGGAAAAGTCAGTCATCGAGTAGGACCGCCCATTGGACTCCTAAACTGAGAAAAAGCCATAAATGAAATACAAGTACTGAATATTTTCCAACTAAACTATATACCAATCTTCTCAGCTCCTTCAGGCTCTATAACACGATGTCCTCACTTAGAACTTTATGTACAACCTGACTGGTTCCCTTTAAATTTGAAGACACAAAAAGACTTTGGATCCTATGTTTCTGATTTCACTCATAGGGTGCTTCATCAGACGCCATATTAAGAATGGATGGATTGTGTCTATGGGAACAGATCCACATCAGCAAATGCTGTTTACAGGCACCATATAGCAGTACAGCACAGTATGCGGCCATAGAGGTCCTTAAAGGGGATGTCTTATAATGGAATTGGTGTATAGTATTACCACTGATATAACTACGGTAGCATTCAGTATAATGTACAGCAGTACATTATAAGGTCGGATCTCATTCTCCACACCCTTTTTACACCAGTTCCCTGCAGAGCTCCGGCTAGGAACTTGTTAGCACAGTAATCGGAGCCCCGGACTGATATTTTGCAGCTGTCTGGTACTAAGACACGCTCCACCAGTAGCTAGAGGCCAGCGCGCGTTTATTTTCTTTGGCAACGCGGCAGCAGAAATCTATTTGCCTTCCTGGTCATTGTCTAACACAAGAGCTCGATCCTTCTCCAGCGATTTAGTAAATGTAATTTTATGGCTGATTTTCACGGGACTTATTTTTTCTGTTTTTCTTAGGTTTATAAGAAACGTCTCTTTTCATAAAGTTAATCTAGAAAATTTGTAGCGACTGTTTTTCAAAATTAAAAGGGATTAAAATGGGAAATATGTCAAAAAGTCAGGAGGGAGGGGAGGTGGATTTTTAAGAGGTTGCTACCAAATAGTGCATATAGAGTCCAGATAAATAATGCATATAGAGTCCAGATAAATAGTGCATATAGAGTTCAGATAAATAGTGCATATAGAGTCCAGATAAATAGTGCATATAGAGTCCAGATAAATAATGCATATAGAGTCCAGATAAATAGTGCATATAGAGCCCAGATAAATAGTGTATGTACAGCCCAGATAAATAGTACATATTAAGTCCAAATAAACAGAGCACATACAGCACAGAATAGTGCATATAGAACCCAGATAAGTATTGCACACAGAGCCCAGATAAATAGTGCACATAGAGCCCAGATAAATAGTGCATATAGAGCCCAGTTAAAAAGTTTATATAGAGCCCAGTTAAAAAGTATATATAGAGCCCAGATAAATATTGCAAATACAGCCCAGATAAATAGTGCATATAGAACCCAGATAAATATTGTAAATAAAGCCCAGATAAATAGTGCATATAAAATTTGGATATATGCATATAAAAACCAGATAAATAGTGCATATAGAACCCAAATAAATGGTGCCTATATAGCCCAGATAAATAGTGCATATAGAGCCCAGATACATAGTGTATAGAAAATTCAGATATTTGCATATAGAACCCAGATGAATAGTGCTTATAGAACCCAGATATATGCATATATAGCCCAAATAAATAGTGCATATACAGCCCAGATAAGTATAGTATATAAAATCCAGATATATGCATATAGAACCCAGATAAATAGTGCAAATAGAACCCAGATAAATAGTGCATATAAAACCCAGATAAATAGTGCAAATGGAACCCAGATAAATAGTGCAAATAGAACCCAGATAAATAGTGCAAATGGAACCCAGATAAATAGTGCAAATAGAACCCAGATAAATAGTGCATATAGAACCCTGATAAATCAGGCTTAAATCATGATAAACGAGGCACGGGAGGAGGCCATGCCTCCTACCCGCCTTATCACGCCATCCCCCCAAGCTCCCCCAGCCCGCCCATCGAGCGAGCGGGGCGTACGGGAGGCGTACGCCAGGGAGAAGGGACGAATCTTCACCTTCTCTCTGGCTCATGCCTCGGGCATACCTTTCATAAATGTCCCCCAAAGTGTATATAGAACCCAGATAAATATACTGTGCCATATGGTGCTCCACAGCACCAAAATGCGACAAATAACAGCTGTTGTTTTAAAACAACGGCAATTATTTGCCGTTAAATGGCGGCCAACCACTAAATTTCAACAGTGTTCAATCCACTCCTGGTTTTGGTTGCAAAATACTGAGCAAATACTGAGCAAAAATACTGTGTGTGAACATAGCCTAAAGATTCAAGATATATATAGTAAGTGATAGACATAATAACAGCGCTTGATGAACCCCTTTGGCTTATAACAAAAATATCTGCATGCAGAATTATCTTTTCATACAACATAAAAAAAAATCTAAAATCAATGCTCTAACAAAGATGTGACCGGAGCCTTACTTGGCCTAGGTCCTGTGGATTGGTTTTACCTAGAGATGAGCGAACCGAACTTCCTGAACCGAGTATTATTGTGAAAAAAATTCATTTCGGTACATACCAAACTTTTTGCAAAGTTCGGTAAGATGGTGGCCGCACATCTTAAAACAAACAAAAAAAGTTTTTTTGTCCATGATCCCCTAGTTTCCTCCTCCAGGTCTTTGGTGTCTCCAGCCACCTCTAACCATTTAGCCAATCACGGACTGAGGCGGGATAACACCATGGCCAGTGATTGGCTGAGCAGGCTGTCACAGCCCGCTCAGCCAATCACTGGCTGTGACACTGTCCGGTCTCAGTCAGTAAATGATTGGATGAGTAGGCTGTCACTCTCATCTTGGGAGAGTACAATCACACAATGTAATACTTTATTTCCCCTGTGGTGGCGCTGCAGAGAAAGCGAACACTTCCTTGCAGGTTCACCCATAGATTACAGCTGATCATTTGGGTTCAAGGCAGGAGAACACTTTGTGATCTGCTTATCGTGAAGACGTTTCTAACAAGTAGGGTCTGTCCAGAGCGGAGGTGCACTATACTACCAATACACATGAACACAGTCAGCTGTGACTATTGCCGTGACCTCATTGGTTTTGATTCACAAGCTCCAATAGGTTTCAGATATCATAACAATAACTCCACTTTGCTTTCCCTTGGCTGCATTGTAGACCTTCATGAGCTTTGAATATCTCTGGAGAGCGCGATTCCCAGAGGCACAGTGCATAGTAAGGTGAGGGTTTATTTATAGGCAAGGTCACTCTTCGGTCTCGCTCATAGCAATCCCGCTTCTTCACAAATCCCAATGATACAATGAAGGCAAAAATGTGCCGTTATCAAGGACGGACGTCCAAAAGAGACACATCCATCAGCTATGGGGCTCTTGCAGAAGGGAGCCTCGACCCTTTTTGATCCCATTTGAGAACTAATTCAGAGTGGCTGTTGTGTGTTGTAGTGCCGGAACGTTGCCCGTCACTTTCCGCTGTCTGGAAGAAAACCTAGGCATTGACAAAAGAGTAACGCGATTTGTGCTCCCCGTTGGGGCCACGATTAACATGGACGGAACTGCTCTGTACGAGGCGGTGGCGGCCATTTTTATTGCCCAGATGAACGGTGTAATACTGGATGGAGGACAGATCGTAACGGTGAGGTGAGTGGTCCGGCTCCGAATTTAAGGAGATACTGTATTGGGAGTCTAGAATTTTAGATATTTTTTGTGTGTTTTTCATTCCCAGCTTGACGGCCACTTTGGCCAGCGTTGGAGCAGCTAGTATCCCTAGCGCAGGCCTGGTTACCATGCTACTGATCTTGACGGCTGTGGGGCTACCAACCCAGGACATCAGTCTATTAGTCGCTGTGGATTGGCTTCTGTAAGTACTGGACGGAGAAACCTTCTTGAGATAAAAATTCTTCTAGACGAATACATAGGATGTATGGGGATGGAAAATGAGTCCTAGAGGTGTTGGACAGGTTCTTAAGTTCTTAGCAACTCAACATCAGGGCTCCAGAAAGTGACTATAATAGTTGCCAATGGAACCAAAAATATAATTTAGCTCATAATTTAGGCAACCAAGTG
Source organism: Dendropsophus ebraccatus (assembly GCF_027789765.1). NCBI lineage: Eukaryota > Metazoa > Chordata > Amphibia > Anura > Hylidae > Dendropsophus > Dendropsophus ebraccatus. The sequence goes on from NC_091457.1 coordinate 15,997,256, forward strand.
TTCCTGCACCATAGATAGCCATCCCATATCCTATACTGCAGACCACTCGGGCACTACGGCCTCATCCGTTGGTCAATGTACGTTCTTTTAGGATGGCATGGATGAGGTAGGCTCAGGGCCTGCCCCAGGTTTTTGCAGGCCCTTGGGTGACACCCTCATCAGGCCCCTCATCTGTCTACTATTCACAATCACTTCCGAAACCACTAACATACACAAAGACCCATTACGGACACCCACACTTACTGACACACATTACTGACTGACACGTACACTTACTAACACACATTACTGACTGACTGACTAACATTACTGACAGACTGACATACATTACTGACTGACTGACACACATTACTGACTGACTGACTGACACAAACAGATATATAGCACTTACAGCTCAGTCTTCTCCCTCTTCCTCTTTGTCGAGCTGATTTCCACACTGTGAGGTTGAGGACCTGCAGGTCATGTGATCAGGTCCTTCACTCTTATCCCTCTCTGTGCAGGTCCTTCCCCTTTCTCCTGTGTCTTCTGATGCTCAGCACTCACCCTACACTACAGTGAGGGGGCTGAACATCAGAGCTCTGGGCCCCCAGAGGCGTTGTGGACCCCGGCACTTGCCCGGGTAAACCCTGTGCTGATGTCGGCCCTGTGTAGGCTATCCCATTAACTCATTGGTTACTCTAGGCAACAAGACAATTCTTGCTCTTTTCCCATACTGATAACTTTTGTGTCTCCTCAAAACAAGGGACCGTATGAGGACTTCCGTCAACGTGGTGGGTGATTCCTTTGGTGCCGGCATAGTCTACCATCTATCCAGGGCAGAGCTGGAGAATCTGGATAAGCAGCACGCGGCGCAGCAGGAGCTAGAAATGACCAAGACTCAGTCCATCTACGACGACATGAAAAACCACAGGGAGAATAACTCAAACCAATGCATTTACGCAGCGCACAATTCTGTTGTAGTCGACGACTGCAAGGTACCGTTCACCTTTATGGATATCGAGACCTGTATATAGACTGCATGCTCCAGGTTTGCATCTGCATGCCAGGTTTCACAGTAACTACAGGCCAAGTCACCCCCAATATAGTGGCCCGACCCTCAGATTGTTACTAAAAGCGAGTGTCCACCTCTTTTTTTTTTTTTGCTACAGTGTATCATGGAATAGTGAGCAGGACACAGTGGAGTATACTCACTAAAGATAGCATAGGACCGTGGAGTATGGCGCCACTTAGCTATACCTGGTTGTAGCCCACCACTAATTCTTGCACAAAAAGTGGTGGAAATAAGTCACACTGTGTGTGGCTTACAGGTTCGGATGCCCTGTTGTAAAGACTACAGGAATTTTTTTTCAAAAAGTGACAAGGTACTTGATAAACATGGTGCTCTGTCTGACCTGAAGCTCAGTCTACCAGCTAGGACTCCCAGCGATCTGTGAAAGTAAGTGTTCACTTTCCCTGCGGTGCCCCCAAAGGAGGATTTAGGCATTACACAGGCCCCATTCTACTCAATAGGCTTTCTGTGTAATTCAGGACAGGTCAAGTCCTCCAGAACAGTAGACGCTCTTTATATATTTACCATTAAAAAAAATATTACACTTAGCCTATTTTTTCCCCATATAATTTTTAAAATTTTACATTTTTTTTTTATTTTTTACTACATTTCTAAAATTAATTACAATTTTTTATATTTTTTTTTTAGCATTGTTTATAGGGTAGAATACCTTCATGATATATGGTGGAACATGGTGCAATTTGTTTAAGAACTTTAAGAATAAGAACTTTCTATACCCCCATATGAAATTTACAATATGTGGAGATAGATTGGGGCCCTATAGACTGCTGCGGGCTCCTTCCATGATACACGGTAGCATATTAACCCTCCAGTAACATCCATGTCGTGTAGTCGACCCAGTGCTGAGAGTAGATCTTATTATAATGTGGTGCCTTTTTTGCTGGTCAAAGGGGTTTGTCACCTGTTAAAGGACAGTGCAGTGCCAACCTTTCTGACGGCAAAGGGGTTAATAAGATGCCAACAAGTTTTGTATATACATCTATACATATAAGCTGGAATTAGAATGGAAATATAATGGAAGCCATAGTCCCAGATTAAGGAAATGTTGTTTTCTTAAAAAATTGGTGCACAAGATGGCAGCTTCCATTGGGCTTAGCCAATAGATCTCCCCACCGGTCAGCATTACATCCTTTCCGGTTCCTCTGTATTATATTTGGGGTAGAATGGCTACATTTGCATGATTATTATTAATAATTTTTGTTTTTGTAAATTTTTTTTTTGTATAATCATCTTTTCATTGGTACTTTGTATCTTTTTTTTTGTAATGCATGCTTATCCTTTCCTCTTATGGACGGGAGGGATGTTTTTATTATTCGTGTTGAAATGTCGGTGCATTTTGTCATGTTTCCATGTTCCAATGCTCTCACGTATCCAGTCTTTCCACCGAGTCGAATACCAGTCCTGTCTGTAGGTGTTGTGTTCACTGCGGGGACCTTAGCATGTAAGGTAAGGCACAGACATGCTCCTAAGGGTAGATGTAGTGTTAGAGTATCATTGTCGTATGGAATAGTAGCGTAGTGATGTCTAGAAACAAAATACATTTTCGCTTGCCACAAACACTAAGGGGGAGATTTATCAAGCTGGTGTAAAGTAAAATTGTCTTAGTTGCCCCTAGCAACCAATCAGATTCCACCTTACATTTTTCAAAGAATCTGTGAGGAATAAAAGGTGGAATCTGATTGGTTGCTAGGGGCAACTGGGACAATTCTACTTTACACCAGCTTGATAAATCTCCACCTAAATTACCTCAATCAGTCACTTTTGGCTAGAATGCTCTGATCAGCTGTGATCTCAATTTCCCTGCAGTGCCGCCACAGGTGAAATTAAGCATTACACCAATGTCAATGACATCAATGGGGCTGTCCATGTAATGAAGGACGCATTGGGTCCTCCAGAGTAAAAGAGTCTCATTGTAGTAAATAGATGAGGGTGATGGATTCTCTAGAAGGGCATCTGAAATTGAATTTTCTAAAAAGATATAGAGGGAGATTTATCAAACATGGTGTAAAGTGAAACTGGCAACCAATCAGATTCCTCCTTTCATTTTTCAAAGAGTCTGTGAGGAATAAAAGGTGGAATCTGATTGGTTGCTAGGGGCAACTGAGACAGTTTCACTTTACACCATGTTTGATAAAACTCCCCCATAGTCTAATTCATAAATAGTGTTGAGCGAAATTGCCGAACTGTTCGGGTATGGCATCATTCTCTGAACCCGAACGCTTGACATTTGACTCCCGGCATCTGGAGAAGATGGATGCAGCCCTAGGGAGTCCTGGAAAACATGGATACAGCCATAGGCCAGACACTGGAAATCAAATGCTGAGCGTACGGGTTCAGGGAATGTTGCCGTTACGGGAAAGTTCAACATTCTTCATAAACTGATGACGTTGGCCGAAAAGAAATATTAACTTCTGAAAAATTCAATTAGGTCTTCCTGACATCAGACATAAATTTAAAAATGTCAAGTCTTCCAGTACTCATCAGCTGCTGTATGTCCTGCAGGAGGTGGTGTATTCTTTCCAGTCTGACACTGTGCTCTTTGCTGCCACCTCTGTCCATGTCAGGAACTGTCCAGAGCAGGAGAGGTTTTCTATGAGGATTTGCTACTGCTCTGACATGGACAGAGGTGGCAGCAGAGAGCACTGTGTCAGACAGGAAAGAACACACTTCCTGCAGGACATACAGCAGCTGATAAGTACTGGAAGACTTGAGATTTTTAAATAGAAGTAAATTATAACTCTGTATAACTTTGTAATAACAAGTTGATTTGAATTTTTTTTTTTGTTAACTCCTTAGTGACCAAGCCAATCTCTTGGCTGCCATGGAAACCCATGTTGCCGATGGTGTAAGAGAGACCTGCAGATATGTTACATGCATTGGTCATCATCAGACCATGGCAAATAATGGGTTAAACTGACAGAATTAGTGGTTTCTCCAGCCCTGGCTATTAGTGCGGAGGCCCCACTGTCATATAGGAGACTCCTGGCCTGACCTGCTAGACTGCTGTTGTAAGAAAGACAAAAAGACCCTTAAAGACGCTGGACAAACATGGCACTAAGGTCATTAACGGGTTAATGAAATATTTCCTTTCATTTTGTTTCCGCAGCTCCTGCGCAGATTACGCGTTTCCATGGTAACAGACGACAAACCAATTATATAGTCTCTTTCCGATATATGGACAAGACTGCAGGACTACACTGTTGTCTGTTGCCATGGAGACACACAGGTGAGATTTCACAAACGTTGTCCAGTGGGAACAGTTGCCTGTAGCAACCAATCAGATTCAAATATGAAAGCTGGAATCTGATTGATTGTCATGGGCAACTGCTCCACTGCTCCTCTATAAGAGATATAGGCTCGAAACAAGTTTTTTTTTTTACGCTTTACGGCAAAATTGCTGCATTTGTCATTTTAGATATATTAGGACGATACATACAATGCTGGCAATGGCCAATAATAGAAGTTGACACTTTCACAGTTTCACACCAGGTGTCGGCTAGGTGTCTATTGCTGCTTATAATAGAAGCCAGTTCACACCTGTATTACAGGAAAGTATGATCCTCCCATTAAGGCTACACGTCAACCTATAGGAACAAATAGAGTAATGTTTCAGTGATGTCATGTAGGTTACTCTATCAGTTACACTTTGGCCATTTAGATGAACGGTTGTCCATGTCATACATGGGCGGCATGACTCCTTTTACCAGTAAGCTCTGTATGATAGATGAGGATCCCTAGCGGAGTATCCTTATAAATGGCATACATATGCTGTGATAGGACAATGGGCGTTATCAGGATTAGATACTGTAAGCAAATATTGGGAAATTTTAACTGCTGAGGTGGTCCCTATAATGCTCTGGGACTCAACAGTATGATATATAGAAGGAATGTTCACTGAAATGTTGAGAAACTTTGTAAATACATTATATTACTTATGCTGTACATCCTGTATTATACTCCAGAGCTGCACTCACTATTCTGCTGGTGGGGTTACTGTGTACATACATTACACTACTTATCCTGTACTGATCCTAAATTACATCCTGTATTACACTCCAGAGCTGCACTCACTGTTCTGCTGGTGGGGTCACTGTGTACATACATTACATTACTGATCCTGTGTTACATCTTATATTATACTCCAAAGCTGCACTCACTATTCTGCTGGTGAGGTCACTGTGTACATACATTACATTACTGATCCTGTACTGATCCTGAGATACATCCTGTAATATACTCCAGAGCTGCACTCACTATTCTGCTGGTGGGGTCACTGTGTACATACATTACTGATCCTGAACTGATCCTAAGTTACATTGTGTATTATACTCCAGAGCTGCACTCACTATTCTGCTGGTGGGGTCACTGTGTACATACATTACATTACTGATCCTGTACTGATCCTGAGTAACATCCTGTATTATACTCCAGAGCTGCACTCACTTTTCTGCTGGTGGAGTTACTGTATGCATACATTACATTACTGATCCTGTATTGAACATAATGTATGTACACAGTGACCCCACAAGCAGAATAGTGAGTGCAGCTCTAGAGTATTATACAGCATGTAACTCAGGATCAGTACAGGATCAGAAATATAATGTATGTACACAGTGACCCCCCCCAGCAGAATAGTGAGTGCAGCTCTGGAGTATAATACAGGATGTAACTCAGGATCAGTACAGGATCAGTAATGTAATGTATGTACACAGTGACCCCCACCAGCAGAATAGTGAGTGCCGCTCTGGAGTATAATACAGAATGTAACTCAGGATCAGTACAGGATCAGTAATGTAATGTATTTGCAACGTTTCTAAACATTTTACCTGGTGAACATTGCCTTTAAGTGATAAAATTCATGTTATTTTTATACATTTGTATATATTACATGTATATATCCTACGGGTTTAGAGCGCCCCCTATTTCTTGTAATAAATGTGTATAGGTTTAGGTTACAGAACACGTGCCCTGCGCTCATATCACACAATGCTGGCTCAGCAGTATTTTTTATCCTGCTACTCTCAATGGGATCTGTTCACACTCATTAACAATAACTGGGCGTGTTGTTCTCCTAGTGGTTCCATATGACTGTATATATGTGTATAGTATTGATATGACGGTATAAAGCAATGACTGGACTATGTGATTTATACCACGGTGACATTAACTCTGCAGCTGTTTTTCATGCATTAAAGGAACTTTGCTAGATTCTGCTGCCTGTGTCTTCCTGACTCCTGTCGCCTGCTATGTGCATGTGTGAAGCTGCCGCCCCTCCCTGCATGTGGTTACTCATTGTGCTTGCTTGCTCGCTCGCTTGCTTGCCTGCTTGCTTGCTGCATGGTAAATACTCTTCTTGCTTTCTTTGCACTAACAACATAGACCCTTATCAAGACCTCCTACGAGTAATACACACCAATACATAAAGACATACAAAACATCACACACAAGGGGTCAATGCAACAGCTAAAGGCGTGGCCACAAGGGGTAGAAGCCATACCCAATACTGGTGCCTAAGGTGACCCAAAGACCCATTTGATGGTAGAGGCCCAGTGTAGAGGCAACAACTAATCTCTCCCATCCTTCCCTTACTCATGAATGTTTGGCATGAGCTGAACGTTCATGTGTTTCCTATTAGGAGGGGTAAGATGCTCTGGCACCAGCTTATCCTTTCAAGAACAAAAGGGTCAGTGAAGATCCTTCACGTCAACCCCTGTCTCCATCGATGTCATCTATAGGTAATGAGCCGGGAGGCCCCCATACACCTTATGCTGTTGGCCAAACATGTCACCAGTGATGGGGTCAGCCTACTGTAATATACAGTGTGTGGGTATATTAAGAGAGAGGGGGTATGTTCCCCTACATCTCATTTATGGATATGAGATTGACCCAAGAAGGGAGGTCTGGGACCACCAATACTGAGTTTGTAGCCACATGTGGCAAAAGGTCCCGTTGGCACCAACTACCGTTAAGAACAAACCCTTTCTTTTTTGAGAAAAGGGAAAAGTGGGAAAAAAACATGGATATTACTCAATGAGTTGTAATAGGTCACGAGTAATGCTCGTAGAAAACCATGTGTGGCCACTTTTACTTATGTGGATGCCCCCTATTTATGTACCCCATATCCATGAGTCAACGTACACTCCACCATTCCATTCATGGTCCTTAGGATTAAGCTGTCCATACCCATGGACATATAAGGAATAATATAGTCCTAAAATGGTGGAAACCTATTGACACTGTCAACAGTAGAGGTCTCGAAAAGTTCAATTCTCATGCAATAGATATCTTCTTGTCTAAACTAACTTGAAAGGTTGGGCTGGAAACACCTTAGGTTAATCCATTAGACATCTTGGAGAAACCCAAGGTCTTTCGAAATCCTGAACCCTGTATCTACGATTTCACCTTAACTCCACATCTTATACTTTCACTGGAACCTAATATGGTCCAATGCTCTTCTCTTACCGCAATCTCAGTATTACTTAACATTAGATCCATCACTACGTCCATTCACCTTCCAAACAAGCACATATGAAAGTTGCTCATTTCTCGGGTATCTGAGGGGTTGATATGGTTTTCTTTAGAGATTGGATCATAACCGTGATCATTTTCAGGTGACGCTGGCAAACAACGGCAAAACGGCAGACTTCAATGCTGTAGTCGAAGAACCTCTGGAAGCGTAAAGGGTGAGGGAACCCCACCGCCACAGCCTGTCTTCATGAAGAGCGTTAGCGTACAGTATGATACAGTATGATCTGATGAATCTCATTACATCCATAGCTACCCAGCACAACCTTTACAGTCATAGCACAGAAAACCATTTTTGGGCATCCCGAATATGCAAAATGGGCAAAACCAGACCAATGACTGACTTGGTCTTGGGGTGTCGAGAATGTTTGAATGAGCTCACACCTCATTTTAAGGACTCAGGTATCAGACGTGCAGAATTTGGGAAGGTTCTGTCTACAGGACAGTGTTCATTACATTCCGTTCAATGGCTGGTCTCCTATCCATTCCATGTCAGGATCTACGTCCAATACATATCCATGGTATTACATAGCGGTGACCACCGCTACTCAATGACCACTACCGGGTCTTGTATTTTACTACTATCTGATTAGATATATCTATGTCATAAATCTTATATTCCACAGTCTTCCTGCTGTAGGCCTGACACAATGGTAATATGTTATCAGCAACGAAGAAATATTTTGGTCTTCATACTCTAGCCAAGATTCTATATACTATATTTTATATGCCTATATTTCTAGGTTTTGTTTTTTTTTCATGGTAAATAACTCATAATCCCATAGCACTGAAAAATGTTCCTTAAAATGTGAAATAGTTTTTGAAATTCCGAAATCTGTGATTTGTATCTTATCATTTCAGTGTATATTGTATTTTATGGTGTTTGTACTCATTTGATTTCATTAGATTTTTTTTAATATTCATAATTTTACTCTTCTTATCTAACACAACGTTTTTGTTAACACGATTGACGATCGACAGATTTTCCGTTCAACAATGAGTTTGTTTATGGTTATTATAGCACAGATTGAAATAATATTTCAGGAACTTCCTTTTTTTTTTTAATTAAAATAAAAAGAATTAGATCAGATATAGATTTATTTTTTTGGCAAATTACTTTTGCCTCAGCATTAACCGTGTGTGTTGCTCAAACTTATTAATGCAATAAGTATAGAGGGATGAGAAAAATAACAAATTATTTGAAAGCTAAACCTTTTCCTAAATTAATAATGTAATTTTGTTTGTTTGTTTGTTATGAATTGCGATACCTTAAAGGGTCAGTTCTTTTTTTGTTTTTTGAATTCTAAAAATGTTTCTAAATGAAACCTACAATTTGAAAATTCAAAAAAAGACCCCAGTTGTTAAGTATGAATTGTGATACCTTTAAGGGTTAATGTAGTTAAAGGAAAAAAAATAACATAAATAATTAATTTTTTTATCATCCCTCTTATTGAATGAAATTATTTTTTCTGTTATATTTTTGGTAAAAAAAAAACAAAAACAAATTTAACCTATTTCACGACAAGATCTTTACATTTAATAGACAGTATGTATCTCTATGAGAAGAGTGATAAGCACAGTTATATTTTTATGGGATGTTAGAATGCAGACTACGTGCACAGTGCCTCAGGTATCTGCACCCACTTAGCACAAACATGTCCTCTCTATATCGCTCGGTGCCTGCAGGGTAGAATAGATTAGGTTAGAATAACTCTGGAGACTGTTACCATGGCATCCTGTATCAGCACCTGGCTCCCGGTGGTAGCACAAGCAGCAGCGATGCTGTATATAGCTATCGCAGGTGATGCTACAGTTTGCAACATGCAAATAGAACCATCATCAAGTGCAACCCATCCTTTACTTAATCATAGGCTCGAAATGTCACCGTGCCGGAGCTAAATATGGTTAAGCATCAAAAGATATTGATCTGTTTGATGTATTTTCTCAATTTGAAATCCAACTGACGGCAGTTAAGCTCCACCCACAGTTAGACATGTGACTGTTTAACTGTAAGTTGAGCCCCCACAATTTGCTGCTCCATATATAATGCATATACTGTATTATACACGAGGGGCATATATTTTGTAATGACTTCTCAACGACAGGTCTTTATTGCTATAGCACAAACAGAGAAAGCACAATAGCGCACAACGATTATATTCCGTATGATGGAATCCATGTTGACTCTATCTGTGATGCTTCTGACTTATGAAACCAGATGAGGCTGGTGGATCTGTCTCTCGAGCATCAGTAAACAAGAGTTTGGTATAATGTTTATAATAAGGGATCATTTTAAACAGGCCCCGCCCACCTAGAGAACTGTTGCAGTGTAAAACACAGTAGAAAGACAGGAAAATATTCGATTTTGATGGTAAAAATGACTATTTTGTGTGATTAGCATTACTAACCGCTGTCACCTTTCATTGTGTATATGTATGAGAGCCAGCCCGTCATCCGTCGTACCGCCCCCCCTCTTCTCCTCCCTCTTCACATAGATCACTCCCTAGTTCACTAGACGTTTCATCCCAATCCATTATAATATATGATGATAATTAATATACTGCCAGTGACGTCATGTGGTTTACAATTCTCTGACTTTGCCTTTACAATAATGGACCAAATATAAGGGTAACGGGACCAGTGATTTTCCTTCCTATAGAATCATCCTCACTCTGTATGGTGCAAGCAGGAAGAAGTTATTTGCATGCCTAAACTTTTTTTTTTAGACTTGTTTTAGGCCTAGTAGAATTTTTCCTTAAAGGGGTAGGATTGCCCCAGGAACAGTGCCACCTCTATCCATTGGCCAAGTCTGGAATTGCAGCTCAGTCCCATACACTTGAGTTACAATTCCAGACACAGCCTGTGGTTGATAGAGGTGCTGTTCCTGATAATACATAAATTGACCAACGTATAGTTATTTTGCTAAATGAGTTCCCAACTACATTTTATAGCTGACTTGAGGACATACTGAGCCTCATGTGACCTAAGTCAACCAATCAGTGTCATACTGTTCACTTATCACATGAGGCCTAGTTAAGTAACCTATCCATGGGGCTGCTGGGGATAACTGGGCCACATACATATCATACACCACTACCTCAAACCTCCTAACGTTACCCCATTGTCCCTAAGTACCCCCAAAACTTTGCCCATTAGTATTAATAATAATAAAAAATAGAATGTTGAAGGAAGAGCAACACGTAGATCTCCTTGGGATCTTCAATACGAAAATTTAGGGGACAAATGGTCTAAAGCCTCTCTTTTAGAAGATCCTCATGATTGTGTATGGAGTCTTATAGACCATGGAAAAATTGAGTAGTTCTCCTCTAGATGGATGAAAGTCTATTTTTGTGAAGGCTATTTCAAGTAGGACCTCGAAAGGAGGGAATTTCTCCATTTGGATGGTTGTGCCCAAAAATTACACCTTTGGTGTTCATGTATTCTGTACGAAGTCTTCATGATGGCACATAGTCCCCAAGGGTAGAGGTTGCAATCTAGTAGGCACTTCAAAACCAACAACTGGCACTTTCCCAGTAGATAGGAGACAGTTTGGTATACCGTAAGCTTGGGGCAATGGGCAAATACCCTGTTTAGCTCCCTACTCCATGCCCCTGATGTATGTGCCTATTCAGGGTTAAGGCTACGTTCACATCTGCATCAGTGACTCAGAGCCTGATGGTCTACGCATGATGACTCAACTAGGGATGGTCCAAACCTGCCGAGGTTCGGGTTCGTACGAACCCGAACTCTCGGCAATGATTCCCGCTGTCTGCCTGCTCCATGGAGAGGGTGGATACAGCGGGAGGACCGCCTTAAAAACTAAGATACAGCCATAGCCATAGGCTGTATTCCAGTTTTCCAGGCGGTCCTCCCGCTGTATCCACCCGGAGCTGCACGGAGCGGCCAGACAGCGGGAATCTGATGCCGAAGTTTGGGTTCATACGAACCCGAACCTCGGCAGGTTCGGACCATCCTTAGATTCAACAAATCTTGCGAAGACTGTAATGGGGTCCGTTGGGTTTTTCGTTCGGTGGAATGAAAAATACTGCTTGGTACATTTTGTTGCCCAGCTAATTAGAAGGATTCTGTGATGGACGTATCCCCTTTCGCAGATGTGAACATAGCCCAAAACCAAATCAAGGTCAAAAACTGCACCCTAAAACAAACAAGTGATATAACACACCTTGGTGACTTCTTCAGGAAATTTTTGCTTTGCCCGTGAAGTTACTGTGGTTGCAGAATTCCCCAGCGGTTTCATAGATTGTTCATATCATCTCTAGGTGTATACCCATGGTAGCCTCATCCATCGAGTAGGGTGCACTTTCAGTCGATAACCCATCAAAAAAAATAATCTCCAATAAGTTTTCACGATGCAGTACCGATTTGTGTATTCCCATATTCTCTTTTTGCCCCTCGCACCCCACCACCTATGATACCTATGACGTGTATATAGTCTATACATATATACAGCCAGAGTGTTGTAAATATATCTGAATGTGTCTCACGGTTCTGTAAGCAGCAACGCTTGTGATGTTTCATAATAAACGAGTGACTACTCCGGATTGTGATGTACTAATGGCCGTAAAATGGAATCAGTTTATTTTTTATTATTTTATATTTTTGGGGTCTTCTTTTTTTTTTCTTCTTCCTGATCCGTGGCTTAGTGATTTAGATGTGTGATGTAGCAAAGAGATTAGGAGCTAAAGTAGAACTTTATTAGGTAATGTGGCATGTTACAGCAGTAGAGACAGATAGGGTTAGTAAAAAATAAAAAAAACTTAGCACAGTCGTTGGTAATTTACAAAGTTTGATATGGTAATTGTCGTTAACTTTTTTTTTCCTATAAGGAGAGCGTCCCATTTCAATGGCCAGAAATGGGTTAAGTGTTTTTGTGGTCAGGCAGATAGATTCAAAAAAAATTTTTTTTTTTTTTTTTGTGTCCAAAATGGACTCTCAATGATTTGTATAAATGTGGGCAGGGAAACTAAGGCTCCCCCTTCCTGTCCTAAAGTGGTACCTATCCAGTCGTCTAGGTATAGGGGTCACAGTGGTCGCAGACTGGGCCCATATATCAGCAGGTTACATTGACCGTTTTGCCTGACCTGCTAAGATTTAGCTCCAATAATTAGCAGTGTATAAAGATCTGTACAGCAGCACTGACAGGGACATAGGTGTGACACAGGTTAGAGGTCAGAGGAGTAAAGTTATAAAACAAGTGATGTAGGTATAGGGATGACAGTGCTTAAGTTGATTGTTCTCGACTGACCTGCTAAACTTCAGCTTCAGTATTTAGCAATGTATAGTGATCTGTGGAGCGGCACTGACAGGAGCCACATGTCACATAGGTTAGAGGTCAGAGAAGTAAAGTTGTAAAAATGAGAGGCTGCACTAACAGGAGCAGAGGTGTCACACAGGTTAGAGGTCAGAGGAGTAAAATTGTAAAACAAGAGGCTGCACTGACAGGAGCAAAGGAGACAAACAGGTTAGAGGTCAGAGGGGTAAATTTGTAAAATGAGAGGCTGCACTGACAGGAGCAGAGGTGAAGAACAGGTTAGAGGTCAGAGGGGTAAATTTGTAAAATGAGAGGCTGCACTGACAGGAGCAGAGGTGACAAACAGGTTAGAGGTCAGAGGGGTAAATTTGTAAAATGAGAGGCTGCACTGACAGGAGCAGAGGTGTCACACAGATTACAGGTCAGAGGAGTAAAGTTGTAAAACGAGAGGCTGCACTGACAGGAGCAGAGGAGATCAGAACTGTGTCTTACCTGCCAACATTTCATTTGTGGGGATTCTTACATCTCATCCTAATTTACCCTGGAAACTGTTTAGAAATCCTTAATTTGGGGTTGGTTCATGGGGACAATCTCTGGACAGTTGGGAAGCATGGTGATGGCAATATATAATAGGGAAGGGTGATGGAAGTCCATGATTCATGGCAGAAATAGGACATCTTTCAACCTATTCTTAGTAGTTACTCCTTAAAGGGAATAAAGAGGATTAGAAAAACATGGCTGCTTTCTTCCATGAACAGCACCACTCTGGTTTACAGGTCAGGAGTGGTATTGCAGCTGAGATATACAAGACATAGACAGGATTAGTGATGTCTTTAGGGGAACACGGCCATGTTATTGCAGTCCTTTAAACTCTACCTCACTATCTTAGTACCTTAGCAGTTTTATAGTCCGGCTATAGCTACTTGTAGATTATCAAGTCGTTGACTCTTAAAGGGACGTGTTCAGTAAAAATAGCAGTTAGTACGGTACAGATATATATTTACCAGCAAAAATTCAAATCAGGGCTCCGCCCACTTATGTCTTTTCCAGATGTCAGTTGAGTCATGTGACACCAAAGCTCCTCCCAGGGAAGGAAAGGGAATGTAAAGTAGTAGTTAAAAAGGATGTAACATGGGGCGTAACTACGATCTAGAATTTTCAGGCCCTTTCATCACCGGTCTTCCTCGGGCCACCATCATTGTAACCTTTATTACTGAATGGATAATTCCTTTAAGTGAAACGTAAGAAAGTAAATTTTGAACCGCATCTAAACACTTACTGAAAAGAATAGAGGCAGGGCTTCCTCAACTAAGTGGACTGTATAGGAACAGAAACACATGACTATTTTTCTGCCTGAAACAGCGCCACTCTCGTCCACAGGCTATGTCTGGTATTGCAGTGCAGCCCCAATTAAAATAAATGGGACTGAGCTCCCATACCACACTTTCCTTCTGAAACAGCGCCTCTTTTATCCTCAGGAGGAATTTAGTACTGTTAGCTCCGCCCCATTGACATGAATAGCACTGAGCTGCTATAAATAACATAACCTGGGGAGAAAAGCGCTATTCCTAAAAATCGTAGTCCTACTTTTCTCATCTTATAGAGCGATTTTAACTCTATATACTCTCTAAACTTCTATATGGTCAATGCCCTACCAATAAAAGGGACGTATAATCGAATTGTACTTGTGTAAATTGATTGATAATGTCCGTCCTGTGTTTTTTCTTTTTTAATTTTTTTTTTATTCTCGCTAATATTAATAAAGTGCGTAACTTGTTAATATGATGGCTGATAAGTGGGAAAGCCCAGGCCTCCCGGTGTTTTTCTCATGTTGACATGTAGGACCTCTCCTTTGTGACCTGTGCTGTTAATGTGTAAAACTTTTGCCTTTTCAGACTTATAGAAAGTTGCTCTGATGCTCTCAAACCGTGTCACATCATTTTCTGTAACTTATGTATAAAACTGGGAATTCTTTCTACATGACAATATGAATATAACATAATTTGCTAAGTGTCGTACCTCTTATGTACATATTAATAAATGTTGGTATATAAAGTCTCATGGCTCAGAGTTTCTTCATTTCATTACAGCATTGGCCTTAAAGGGGGATTCTGCAAAAAAAATTAAAACAAATTCTAGTACAGTACAGTAGATAAATGGAAAGGAAAAACTATACTTACCCTTCTCCCTCCCCCCCCCCCACCCCACTGCTATATCTGTGTCTGTCTCTGATAACTTCATTGTGTCTGTGTTGCACAAGGACCTTCCCCTAAGCCAATTGGTGGCTGCAGTGGTGTATCATCTCAGCCACTGATTGGCTGAGCAGGAAGGTCCTTGTGTGACACACAAGGAAGTACAGAACTGACATGGAGATAGGGGTGGCGCTGGAGGAACGAGAAGGGTAAGTTAGTTATTTTCTATTTATCTGTAATCTGAGCACAGTTACATAAAAAAAATTCTCCGGAACACCCCTTTAAGGCACACAAGACCTCAATGAGTTGGGAAATTCCACCACCCACTTTTCTTCCAAACTGATGAATGCAAAGGAATCTTCAGCTACTTGTCAATTACTATTTATATGGGCAGGGTATACATTGCTCATGTGTAAGACCCCCACCTCTAAGGAAAACTAAGACCATCTTATAGCTGCAGCAACCCTATCCACCCCAAAAGAGGTGACGTTTTAATGCAAGCATGTGGCTCTCTGTGTTGAAATCTAAAAAAAGGGGTCCTGTCTCTTTAACTTGATGTCAGGTGTGGTTTGTGTCCCAGGATAAGGGAGCCCCTTTAAGTCTTTTAGCTTAAAGGGAATGTGTCACCTTAATTTTCTTTTACTTATTAGGGTCAGATACTAAAACTTTATTTCGATCTGTTTCTAGTTTGTTTTTATTTCACTTTTTGCACATTGTTATGAGGTCTGCCATATTTCCTGGACTGTTCTCAACAGCATTTAGTGACATGCTTTACAGCAAGACTCATGGACATAGACGGCAATAGATAGAGTCGGTCCCCTTGAGATGAATGTGAAACATTACTAAGCCTGTTCTGTGACCTTTGAGGAGGTCATTACACAAGGGGGCTGCTTAGTCTCCATAATCTACTGGTGTCGCATGACGCTGCAATGCTGAACAGATCACTTTACAGCAGCCTCCTCTTTATCACCAGAAAAACAACAGGAAGTCTCAGTTTAGTTTTAGCCCTAGTGGTGAGAATGAAAACGGCAAGATATCAGAATTACTATGTATTATAGACAGGAAAATTAGAAAAAAAATGGCACCAAAAATTCTTTAAAAAAAATTATTTTCTGATGACACATTCCCCTTAATAGTTAAAATTACTTGTGGAATTAAGGTATGTACTCAGCAATAGAAATCCCCATTCCGCACCCTCTTCATCTGTTCTATCCATCGATCTCCACTGCTTGTTACTTATGTAAACATAGCTTCTTCAGACCTGGGACATAGCCATGTACCCGGGTTCAGTTAAGCCCTACTAAGACATAGCACCTTGAGCCCAAGCCACCATTGTACCACTGGAAGCTATGGAAAGTCATGCCAGCCATAGAAGAGTTAAGACTATAGCTCTGTAGACTGCCAGTACTTCTGATGTTTTTTTCCACAGTGCTCAGTGTTCTCCAAAACCTCATTCTTCTTCTGCGAGAAGCTTTATTGTCCAGCTGGCACTTGGCCTTGGAAGCTGTGGTCTAGCCAGAGGAAGAACCGATGTTGGTGGTAAGTTACGCTCTACAGCAGTGGTCTACAACCTGTGATTCTCTAGCTGTTGCACAACTACAACTCTCACCATTGTCAGACTCTGGCTATGTAACAGTTGGAGAGCCAGAAGGTGAAGACTACAATGCTACCGCAAAGTAGACCTCAGTTTGGGTGTCCTTCAAACCTTCAGTTAGTTACTGTATTGTACATTTCCTACATTCTATGATTGGGTTTATAACTTGTAGCCAACGACACCCACTCACGTGCCATAACGCCACCCGGTGGTGGTGAACTGTAGTTGGATGTCCATAACTGGTAGCTGCTATGGGTGGTCCTGAGGAGGTTAGTGGCTCCTATATTGGTAAGATCTCCTAAATGGTTAAGACATTTGACCATTATGCCCTCCTTATAAACCAGGGATGAGGAACCTTTGTCACTCCAGCTGTTGCACAACTACAATACCCATCACGCCTGGAAAGCCAAAGCTAAAGCTTCGGCTTTCCAGGCATGATTGATATTGTAGTTTTGCGACAGCTGGAGGACCGAAAGTTCACAGTCCCTGTTGTAAAACAACTCTGGCAACAGGGATTATTTTCCCCAGTTCACCCAAGGGTGGAAAAGCCACTAGGTACATCGCTCTGTGGTTTTTTACATGACGGGCACCGACGCGGGGATGCCAATGCCGCGGCCCTTTTATTGAACTGTGCACGGGGCAGGTTTATTCCCAAGCACCAACCCGGCATGAAGCACTGATGAGCGTTGATTCTACTAGAGCCACGTCACAGAGGGGAGAGGAAATCATCACACTGCCCCCAATGTTTCATGCCGGGCCAGTGCTTGGGAATAAACCAGCACCACAAGCGGTTCAAAAAAAGGACCACAGCACCGGCGTCCCCGCGACGGTCTATTCATGTAAAAAAAAAAAGCGACGCACCTAGTGGTACATTCGCTTTAATTGTTTTTACAAATGGTTTTTGAATAAACTTCTCAAAAACACCAAGGGGGGGAGGTATTTACGAAGACCGGCATACAAGTACGCCGATCTTATATTAGGCTCCACCCCCTTTTCCCCAGAAGGATTCACTATGAGGCCTCCTAGTGAATCCGGCCGGTTGGGCGCCCAACTCTGCGCCCGGTGTACAAAATCTACACCTGCTCCTAGCAGGCGTACACTTTGATCATGATTTACGCCTGCGAGCAGGCGTAAATCATGATAAATAAGGTGCGGGATGAGGCCACGCCTCTTCCCCACCTTATCACGCCCCCCCAAGCTCCCCCAGCCCGTCCATCAGGCAAGCGGGCCGTATGGGAGGTGTACGCCAGGGAGAAGGCGCGAATCTGCACCTTCTCCCTGGCATACGCCTTGGGCGTACCTTTCATAAATGTCCCCCCTTGAGTTACATCCAGCTTGCACTTTCTTTTACTGAGGGAGGTAAGTTGGACTCAACTAGTCTGATCAATCAAACCCATTCAATAAAATCATAGGTTTGTGGATGTCAAATGGAAAGACAAAACTGAGACAAAACATAATCCATGTGGCATCAGCTTCTACAAGTCTGTATCTAAAAGTGAAAGAAGCATCTAACATATTTAACGTCAAGATTGCCAACTCTTATAAGTCCTACGAGGTCTGATCCAGGAGAATCCACAGGAGGGCCCACATTTATATGAGATTTCATCCTCTACACTGAGGAGACTAGGGCGACATTCATCCTCTTGTACTAAGGGAATTAATCTCATATCATTTAATCTATTCCATGTATTGAAGGGTGGGGATTATTATGATTGGTCCTTGGCCTGGCTCTGGCCCTTCTATCCTGCTGCACAATGAGGCATTTTAAAACACTCTCTGCTAGAAAATGGGTGGGGCCTTAGAGAGTTTTCACATCTTGGCTTATCATTGGAATAAGAAGAACACTGTATATCCAATCCCGTGCATACAAGGGTGGGGATTATACCCAGACTGGCTGTTTTCTAATGTAGGGGAGGTATATATCCCCAAAGGTATCCACCCACTACTTCTCCCATTCTCTTGGGCCCTCCCTACATTCCTAGTTATGGTTGTTCCTTGGCCTGGCAGCAGCAGGGGGCCAGATTGGTGATTGGGGTGGCCCTGTTGCTACTCCTCCATCATCTGCTCAAACTATGAGCAGATGATGGGAGGAGTAGTACACTGTATATGTGTGCATACATAGACATGTGTTACATATATATATATATATATATATATATATAGAAGTACTCATTGACTTCTATATATAGTGCGCCCCCTGCTGGACACTCCATAGGAATTACAACTGATTTGTGACGTCACAGTTTTTTACAGAATCTGAAGCCTCCCTGATCTACTAAATTAAGGGAAATAGCAGTATATGTGCATTTCCCATAATTAATGTACATTAGAAATTTGTCTAACTTTCCATAAGTAATAACATATTAAAACATACTTTTGGCCGAACTTCTCCTTTAAGCAAATAAATAATCTGATATCTAATTGTATGACATCCAAACCATTTATTGAAAAGAAAAAAAAAAGTTGCATTAAAGTCATAAATAAAGAATTCTAAACCCCGAGCAGGTGGTAGGAGCTGATTCATAGCCTGTAGGGGGAACTTTCACTTGTTCGTATGTGTAACCGTTCCTGCCGCACCACACAGAAAACCTCATTGCATCCTGTTCACTTACAGGAATGACAGTCGAGACGCCGTGGGCTTCCCCACAATATTGAGAAATGCTCGTGTGGGCCGATACAAAACTTCCCCGACCTCACCAGTCGTGAACTTTTCTCCTTTTGAACTCTTGATGATTTTTTGACAGCCAAATGTCAGTGAAAACCAATAAGAGCCCAGCAGGTAAGTGGCCCATTGCCACCCTAAAATCAGTTCTCTGCATGGAAGAGCCTGAGCTAATAGATCACTAGGTGAACCCTTGGGCGTGTGGATTTGTTGCGGATTTGATGCAGATTTTTCCAATTAACTTCAAAGGGAAAGCTAAAATCCAAAGCAAATCCAAAGCCTGTTAACATATTCTTATATAAACATGAGAGTGTGATCCGTGAAAAGCAAAGGGGCCCATATACAGTTCTTGAACAGAGGCCCTCTACTGGCAGTGTCTGCTCCTACATCAAATATTCTCTAATAATTCTATATAAATGACCCCAGTATCATCATACAACCTATTTTAAAGAGAATGGATTGCCTAGATTTGTTTCCCCCACTGACATGAACAGGAAACATTACTCAGCATTCCCTTTGACATCTGTCATTGCACAAGTAGAGGGAGGCTGAGCAGGGAGCTTCATCTATGATCTTCTCTATCTACTGGTGTCACCTTTCGTTGTAATGCTGTACGGACCACTTTCCAGCAACCTCCTCCTTATCATCAACCATATGATTTACCTACAGTGGCCACTATAGGAGAATTGTGGTACTACACGCTATTCTGCTCAGAGGGTGCCATTTTAATACAGGCCCCTTGATGGGTCATGACAACCTTTACCTAACCCTTAAGTATGAATGTGTTAATCCCAGACCATGTAAGGACCAATTCAGGGGATGCTTTGCATATATGTTCCCTATGTTCTCATAACTAACCATTCCTATATATACGGTACTCTATGTAGTGACATTCCCCTCGGGGTGTGGGTGTTGACATCTTGATAATTACACATTAATTTCCATAAATGAGTAATTTCTAAGAAATAATGGACAAGTCATTTCCTTGTCTGAAATTATAGACCAGAAGGAGAAGTGTTAAGCAAATAAAGGCCGCCAGACTACCCCCCCCCATCCCCCCTCTCAGGAAACAGGAATCTATTTTGCAAGTAGTCTTAAAGGGGTTTTCTGATTTATTGTTACTGGTACTGGATAGGGGACAAACATGAGATCGCAGGGTGGGGATGGGGGTGGTCTGACCTCCTGTGAATAGTGGACAATTAATAATAAATCAGAAAAACCCTTTGGGGTTGCCATACACCTTACACTTTAGATGGCCTTATCCATCTCTTTTGGCAGGCTCTCACGAATAACCACCAACTGTTGATGTTGTTAGAGATAGGTAGGTAGATAGGTTGGTAAATATTTTCCATAACCGAATCCTTTGTTCTGGGAGATATAAGTGGCAGCAAGAGCTTACCCCTCCCTATAGACAACACAGGAACGCTTGGCTGTGCCAAACATCTCTGTGGGCGAAATAACTGAGATAACGATTGTTTGACCGACAGTTATTGAAGGTGTTTGGCCACCTTTTGTAAAACCATTACATAGTATTGTGTATACTGATTCAAGGTAGGATTTTCTGTCTCCATGGATACAGACTACAAACACACTCTATGTAGTCTGATCTCGTAGCATTAATTTTTTTCCATTCTACTGTCAGTAGGTTAGCAAGGCGAGCAAGAGAGAATAATTGATGCCCTAAATAAGCCCTATCCCACAACCCACGGTCCCTCATCTGCTAAAACACAACATTTTAATTAAGTGTATGGTGTGAAATGTAGGCTATGTTACATTTAAAGGAGAAGTCTGTCGATTTATAAAATCGATTTATAAAATCTTTGGCGCTGGCACGTCATTGGCTGGGGCAGGAAGCCGCTCTAGTCACTGATTGGCTGAGCGTCCAGTCCATCAGCCGGGACAGGCCTTTTCCCTGAGTCATGATGTCATCACAACCTGGGGGAAAATGCCTTCCGGTCGGGGTCCTGAGGCCGGTCCCACCACTCACCGCCCGCACAGGGAGAGGTAAGTCTGTACTTATAATCAATTACCCCCTGCCCCTGCTGGCTGCCTGATTTTATAAATAGTCGGACTTCTCCTTTACAGTGTACCTGTCACTTTAAAGAAAAACAAAAACCTTTGACACACAAAGTTTTTGAGTGTTCAGACCCTGAATGATTGCTAGAACAAGTGGGGAGAGCAGGTGACCGAGGTGGTCCCATAGACGTCCCTTAGGATTAAGGTGGAGAACATGCTAAGTGAGTACTTATCCAGACTGGTTAAAGTGAACACTCAGACCCCAAACGATGAAAACTTTTGACACGTCTCTACGACACCTCAAAAATTATTTAAAGTGACAGCACCCATTTAATGTATATGCATGTTATTCTCTTTGTGATAATTATTGTTCGCTCGCCAGAACAGGAGTCACATCGGAGTCCCAAACTTTGAAAGACTTCTCAGTATCTACAGTACATGTGAAGTAGATTCTTCAGATTTGCAGTATATATTAACCACCCACATGCACTACCCCCTGCTCATCAGGTATGTGGCATCAGGCACCCCGCTGCTTTTTTACATTAGGAAATGGAGACTAGAGCCGTATTCAGACAGCTGCGAACCATATGGGTAATGTAAAACACGTGTGCCGTGTTACTGCTCTACATACCACAGTGGGAAGACATTTGGTTTGCTGGTCTGCTGGAAGCATGGAAAAGATTTCGAGTGATGGACGGGATGATGACATTAAACATGCATGAATTCTGAAATCAGCCATATGTGTTGTAAATGGTCGCAGCCGAGTGTTTAGTCTATGATATATGTCCTTTGTGAGTGTGCTGATAACTGACAGTCGTCTTGCCATGCTTTCCGTGATACTTTCCATTTGACAATGATGGGGAAAATCCTAAAACCTTTAAAAACAGCTTTTCCTGCCCCGGCCTAATAGAGAGAAATAAGACAATGAGCTATGTCATGGGACGAGATGAGTATCTCGCCTCAGGTGGCAGATTACAGAATACCTGAGGGATGGCAAGTATTGTGGGGTGGCTGTAAATCATACTGTGTAGGATTCTCTGCTCAACATGACTAGTTTCATTGACCCAAACGACCAACATATAATGTTTGGACACATGTAGAGGAATAGAGTAATGCAGCATATAGAGGTATACAGTACATTTTGTTGGTACTGTTATATTGTGTAGGATCCTCTTCTCCACACCACTGGTTTCATTAACCCAATGACCCACCAATGATCTTTGGACACTGATGTCTCGGCATGCAGGGCGGTCAGGACTGGGAATGCAGTAACGCAGTATATAGAGGTATACAGTACACTTTGTTGGTACTGTTATATTGTGTAGGATCCTATTCTCCACACCACTGGTTGCATTCCTTATAGTGGTTTAATATCTCTATTAAAACCGCCAGACATGACCAGACATATACTGCAACATCAAAGAAAACTAATACGCCTAATTAAAAATTATGAACAAACATGGAGGTTGCTGTGATCTCAAATATTATATGGAACCATCTGAAGCCACATTATGGTTGTATCCGAAGCTTCTCGATGGCTTCATAAGGTCAAGCCAAGTGTAATGTTCATGGGGTCAACAGGACCTCTTCATGTTCAGTTGAAACTTTTTTAAAGTGATAGGTAGTCAAAACTTTTTTTTAAAAAGTCTGATTGCTGATGTATTGCAACCTCTGCCCCTGTATAGTAAGAGAATCGGAGTCGGAGAATAGTTTGTAAGAACTTTGGCCAGATCCAAAAATAGAGCCCCGCGAGGTATCATTATGGTTTCTTAGAAATGTCCTGGAATATTTACGGAAACTTCTGGTCAGGGAAATAATTTCCCTTATTTAGACCTGTCTGTGTCCAGCTATCACCGCTATCTGTTTCCACTTTGTCTATGTAATATTCTCCATAGAACAGTGCAGTAGTGGTTGTTGAATAAGGAGACAGTGTGTTGGATACAGTTGCCTTTTGTGGTATATTGTATGAATTATTTTGGGGGCAGTAGAAGGGTCAATCGCCCAAGGGCCTCCATTTTGTATCACTAGTTTTCAAGGTAGATGTGGAGAGATAGGGACTGGTGAGAGCTGCGCTCGTGCTAGTGATCTGAATGTTAAGACCCCAACAAAACTTTTTGACATTTCCCTACGACCACCAAAACAGCACCACATTAACAGTTGCACAGTGAATAGACTTGATTCAGCATCTACACTATAAAGGAAAAAAGGAGGTCCACGTTTCAACCCTGGCCTGGCTCGAGAAAGACCCATCTCTATATAAGGGTCGAAACGTTGCCGTGCTTGGTACTGTTCGACGTTGCAATAAAAGATTTCATGCCATTGAGATGGTGGACCTGCTCTTTTCTTCATGTCTCCATAACACATCAAAAGTGACACTTTTGGAAAAAATGGAAAATAACGCAATGTGTGAATTAACTCTAAGGTATAGTTTCTGGTGGAGTTTTCCATTACCAGAAGATTAGACATTTCAGGTCATGGAATTTAAAGGGGTACTCTTGGCAAAAAAAAAATCAGCTGCTGTATGTCCTGCAGGAAGTGGTGTATTCTTTCCAGTTTGACACAGTGTTCTCTCCTGCCACCTCTGTCCATGTCAGGAACTGTCCAGAGCAGTAGCAAATCCCCATAGAATACTTCCCCTGCTCTGGACAGTTCCTGACACGGACAGAGGTGGCAGCAGAGAGCGCTGTGTCAGATTGGAAAGAATAAGATAAGATACAAGACATGCCAATGTCCTTTACTAGGTGATGTTACCCTATTGATGAAAGTTTCCCCTCCCATGTTCCCATGCAATGTACTGACCCAGAACTCTAGAACTAATTTCTGTTCCCATCACCCAGTAGTTATGGGAAAGAACAGGGTGGAGCTGGCACAATCTATCCCCGAGGTTTCATGCTTATTACGCTTTCATCTTGCGCTTTGTTCTCTCTTATGAGACTTGTAGAAATGATGGCTTTTAGTTACACTGCGCTTCTCATCTACTTTGAAGTGTCAGATACAAGAGGCATATTGTGCATTTTGGGTCCTAGTCATCGAGATGCCCCCAGCTGACCATGGTCATGAGGAGTTTTTACTATATAGTTGTATGCTGCATTGTGCTTTGTATGTTTCCTAGGTCTAGCATTAGAAATATTATCTTTTTCTAGGATTACAGTATTTACTCAAACTAGGGATGACTTCAGGAACCTAGAAGAACCTGATATAACCAGGGTACACTATGACTTGGCACAAAGAACTAGTAGTGTCTGGGACATCTCTGCAGCTCTACTCTTTGGTCTGTAAAGGTACCCTATTCTAGGACATCTATATTCCTATAGGCCACCATCTTAGTACTAATTACTAACAGGATTGCCCCTCTCTACTATGATCCCCCTTAGGGTATGTCCACACTAAGGAATCCGGGCGGACCACCCGCCAATTTCAGGAACAAAGACTCTCCTGGTGATCAGCTTGGGTCCTTTACATTGCTATCATTAACACATCAATAACCTTCCACCATACCAATAGTAGGGTTGAATATCCACGTCAAACATGGATGCTCTACATTTTGATGATCCAACACTTTTTGTAAAAAGTGTTGAGCGGAGAGGCCAAACTGTTCGGATTCGGCAACATTCTTTGAACTGAACGCTCACTATTTGACCTGCCATGGCTGCAGAGGTTGGATGCAGCCCTAGGGAGTCCTGGAAAACAAGCCTATGGCTGTATCCATGTTTTCCAGGAATCCCTCGGGTGACATTCAACCTCTACAGCCGTGTGGAGTCAAATGCCAAGTGTTTGGGTTTGGAGAACATTGCAGTTTGGCCTCTCCGCTCAACTTTCTCAATGATTACCAAAGCCAAAACCACCATGCTTTGCATCCAAGTGCCATCAGGTTAGGTTCACCTGGATGACCTCCAAAAACCCAGTGTGGAGCCAAGAATTATTAAATATGGTTCCTTGTACTCAATATAAAGTCCAGTGTGAACACAATACAGAATTGTTTTTCCCTGAACATGAAAAGTATTGCCAATAAAGAGTACAAACAAAACCCCTTGCCAAGTGTATGATGGCATATGTAACATGCCTTAGCAGGCCAGAAAGTGCCGGAATGCCGAAAAATACCAAGAAACAATACTCAACACAACTTCACGCTTCACAACGTCTCCTTTATTAGGACCATTGGTCGACAAAAAAAATTTAAGGAGATGTAGCCAACCCTATAAATGGACAGTTCCCAGAACGCCCTTCCATCACCCGCTA
Organism: Dendropsophus ebraccatus; assembly: GCF_027789765.1. NCBI lineage: Eukaryota > Metazoa > Chordata > Amphibia > Anura > Hylidae > Dendropsophus > Dendropsophus ebraccatus. The sequence goes on from NC_091457.1 coordinate 16,022,825, forward strand.
TTATAGAAATATTCATTATGTGGAAGGAATGCCCTGAATGTGGACGGTGTGGCAAAGCTTGGACAAATACTGGTTGAGGTTTTTTCCATGTAAACCTTGGCATGAGTGGAGGAACGACCACTTTCCTCCATATTGTTGACAAGGAACTCTAAAGACGGCAATAAAAAACAAAGGCGAGAACAGAATGGATCTCCCACCCCAAGATTGTCTGTGTGAACGATGGATCTTGTTGATAGAGAGAGTCCAAGGAGTATTTTGAAGACCTTAGGTTCTAATGCAAAATCTGTGCCATGTCTTCTTCTTTGCCCCATAAGACATTGGGCAAGCTCAAGTCTCACCCTTAGTCTCAGTATCAGGTGTAAGGGGAATAAAGGATTGGGTGTTGGATTTCAACTGGTCCACCCTATGTCCTTGGAGGGATAAGACACTACAAGAGATGTCTTGCAGCCACTTTATGCCCCCACTCCATTAAGAAGACCTGCATGCTTCGCCTAACAAAGTGTATACGTATATAGGTGGATCGGGAGATGTAGTTGTTGGATGAACAAATTTTGGTTAACTTTATGAAGTTGGAATTCCAAAAATTGGAACCACCACTGATGTAGAAAAGAAGAAGGTCACAATGTTGTGTCTGCCACTCCTATTGAGGGAACCTGTCACCACCGCACCCGGGGCAGAATCCACCCGAGCCCCCCCCCCGTATGAAGTAAGTATGGGGGGCTCTATCAGGTGGTCGGGTGGGTTCCACCAGGGTGACAGGTTCTCTTTAACTCAATAATGGAAACCTGTAGTTAGTGATGTGTGAACTTGCCAAACGTTCGAATTTGGCTGAACCTAAACGTTCGGCATTTGGCTTCCAGTGGCTGGAGAAGCTCAATGCAGCCCTAGGGCTGCCAGGAAACATGGTTACAGCTTATGGCGTATAACACCGGCCGTTCAGGGATCACAGAACGGCCGGTGTTACTGAAGATTCCAGCCGGATGATCTTCATTTTTGCTGAATTTGGATGCGGGCGCACCCATGTGTGCCCGCATCTGAATTCACCGCTGAACACAATGGAGCGTGCGGCCAGAGCTGCACTCTCCATTGTGTGAACTGACAGGTTTTCTGCGGCTGCTATTCAATGAATAACGGCCGCAGAAAACTGACTTAAATTTTTCTTGCGGTCGAATAGAATCCCAGCCGGAGTGTACACTACGGGGGAGATTTATCAAACATGTTGTAGAGTGAAACTGACTCACTTGCCCCTAGCAACCAATCAGATTCCACTTTTCATTTTCCAAAGAATTTGTGAGGAATGAATGAAGAAAGCTGATTGGTTGCTAGGGGCAAGTGAGCCAGTGTCACTTTACACCATGTTTGATAAATCTCCCCTTATGTGTATACGCTCCAACCGGGATTCCATTCATTACAATAAAACGTGTGTTTTGTATAAATCACGGCCGTTGTTGCAAATTGCAACAACGGCTGTGATTTATACAAAACATATGTTGTGTGAACATGGCCTATGGCTGTATAAATGTTTTCTAGGACTCACTAGGGTTACATCCAATTCCTTTGTCAAATGTCGAACGTTCCGGTTTGGATGAACCTGCGCATGCTCCAGGTTTACTCATATCTACCTATAGTATGACGTCACAAGAGCTCGCTCAAGGAATGTTTTATAACTCCTATTGATTTCAATAAAAAGGTGGTCATGGACTACAGTTAGAGGACTATTCCACGGGCCGACTGACAGGAGCAAACGAGCGCTATTAGCATTTGTTTGCTCCTCGTTCCCCGCTCGCTGCCGCCGCTATTGTCGTTTCGTGGAATAGGGCCTTTACCTATTGGCTCTGACACCTGTGGGGTCCCAGCTGTTGACCCCAAATGATCTGATTTGAAAGTCAGGAAATCTTTTCGATCATTACTGACCACAACAGAATCACCAAACATGAATGGTGTTGTACAGGATTAGAAAAACATGGCTGCTCCTTGAATGTTAGTAAATGCACTCCAACTCTCATCATCAGCTTATAGGTCAGCATTAAATATAGTTCAATCCAAACTAAGTAACATGTAAAAATATCGCTTTATTATCATTGCTTTCACCTGAAATTGCAGAAACTAAGCTACCCAGTGACATGACAGAAAATCAGCCATCCACGGCCGACTTACATATCGCACATACATATACCCGTCATCTTCCCGTCCCTACAGAGATGTGCAAATCTGGGGAATGCCTTTCTGTTCTAAGGGTTAAATAGCGAGAGTTAAATAAACATGAAGCACTAACATTAATGACGTGCAGCTTCTATCCCCAATAGAAGGCAATACGGGTTGCATATACAGGTAAAGCTACAACTCCCATCATCACCATGGTCGAATTTCACCTACGGGAGTTGAACTCTTGAAAAGTTACCACGTGTTGCCTTCCATTGTAGTAACTATTGCCTACAACAATATGTCATGTGTTATAGTGTTTAGTGTATTTGTGTTATGTACAGCGTTAATAAATAAAATCTAAAGGGATTGTCCATTTTTGACATCATGTAGGTGGGGTTCAAGCTTGATAATACCCTCACTGTATAAGGCCAAGTGACAGTACTTTGGGACCATGAATGGGACCTTCAGCTAGTACAGGAGGATAGTATAGGTAGGTGACAACCTCCGCTAGAGTGGAAAACTCTTTGGGTTCCGATAAAACATTAAGATGTCTTCATAGATAATGATTTATATTAATCATCATCTTTACCATGAATTACCCCACCTGGCATGGAGGAACCATAGCAGGGTGGCCATTTCTGACCAATGACTTTAACACGTTCTTTAGACGAGCAGCCAAGTTATTTAGGAAGACCAAGTCTACTCATCAAAGTGACAAACTTTCTTGAACAATCTACTTTATCCTTGAAGAACTTTCCCATATAACCCACCACTAGGCCTGACTTGTGGCCCTAAATCTGTATACTCCTTCTTCGTACCTTCAAAATTGCCATTTACTTTCAAGAATAAGAAACTTAAGATTGATTAATAACACTGAAAAAGTTTTTGCAGACTTGAAGATCTTCACAGGCCAAAGTCGGAAAATTTATTCCACAAGATTTAGAGCATAAATATATACAATATAACCCAATATTGGAAACTCAAGACAACACTGCCTTTGCAGTAGGACAGGCTACTCAAAGGATAGACCTTTTATGAGCTCAAAGGATAGACCTTTTATGAGATCCTCAGACTGAAGTATGGGCCATTGGTCGGATCCTTAGACGACTCCTTAGAGTACAGAGCATGGGCAAGATCTTTATACAACCCCTGAGGAAGAACCTTAAAACTACACCAGAGATTGGGCTATAGGTGAGATCCTTAGACCACTCCAGAGGATAAACCTTCCTCACCACACCAGACAATGGACTAATGGCATAATGATTAGACCAGTCTGAAGAATTGACTATTGGTGTGATAGTCAGACCACTCCAGAGAATGGACCATTGGTAATTTCTTGAGACCACCCAAGAAGATGGACCATTGGAGTGATCCTTATTATGGAGAAACCTTGGACCACTGGTGTAGTCCCCAGATTCATCTAGAGGATTGACAGTTGATTCTTAGATCTTCCTAGAGCATGGACCATTGCTGTGATCCATACACCATTTCCAAGGGTGATCCATACACCATTTCCATCATTAAACCCAATGTGAAAGACAGACCATTGGTGTAATCCTCAGACCCTTCTTGAAGATGGACTGATGCTCAAGCTCATCCAGGGGGTGGACTATTGGCCTGAGTCTGAAACCCATACAGAAGATGGACCATAGGTCTGATCCTCAAACCCTTCACGAGGATGGGCTGATGCTTAAGCTCATTCAGGAGATGGACCATTGGCCTGATCTTAAAACCCATACAAATGATAGACCATTGGTGTGCTTATCGGGCCGATCCCGAGGATGGACTATTGGCATTATTCTTAGACCACTCCAAAGGGTGGACCATTAGAATGATGTTTAGTCCTACCTTTACATTCAAACCATCTTTTTCCTTGGGGAACTTCTACTACATATACAACTCTTTCTACTATAAATATGGGAAATTCTGTCCTATTTACATTGGAACTAAGATCTAAATATGTGGTGGAGCTAACCATTACATGTGGGAACCTATAGGGAATCTAACCTAAATCCAGTGAACAATGTGTTTGCTATCTATGAACCAAGTGTTTAGTTGTGTATTTTTGGGTATCAATTTTTTTTGCACATCTCAGGCCTTCATTTACACGTCTTTTACCCACCTATATGGTCACTGCAATTTTTGAATCCCATTATTACGAGCCACAAGCAGTGAAAGGGTCTCTCTTCATTTAAACACTGGGGAGCCAACTATTTTTGGCTTGATTCGCAAATTGGCAAAGTAGCAACACCGGGCTCTATCAGTGGCTCTTTATATCTTATAAGTTCAGTCCCAGTTCTTTTCATTTGCAATTGAGTTCCCCTGAGGGCTTAAAAGTTGACTAGACTCCAATTTTCATGTCCACATCCTTTTCGTTCCTTTTTTCGTCTTGCGTCAAAGCGTCACCATCTACGAAGTCATTGGTCTGGTCTTGAGACACCAACTGCACCATCTCCTGGGACTTTACTGTGTCTCCGTTTTGTTCCATGATAACACCGTCTTCTAGAGAACTTTTGTTACCGTTGATCACCAGCTTCTTCTTTTGGCCACAACTGCAAAGAAGACGGTCACATTTTATCAACACAATAGGACGAGGCAATAACAATTAGATTTATTTTATGGGCTAGGGACCTTACTATGATGAGAAGCATAATGTCCCTCAAGCCCTAAAGGATGCCCCAGGCTTTCTGACCATCGAGGCAGTTGCCAGAGGCAAGTTGTGAAATACCTCGTAAATGGTGGTATTCATATGGGGCACAAGGATATTAAAGGTCCTAAGAAATGGGGGATGGGTGACATATTCCTGCCAGAGCTTTGTTAGTGTTTTAGTGGTCCTATGTATAATATAACTGGTGGCTTGGTAGCTTGGTCTTCCCATGCAATGAATGTTCAGGATGGTCGTATGTTTGTGTGTACCTATTGTGAAGAGCAGGGGTTAGTTGTGGAAACCCGACATGTCTGGGTGTCAGGAGACACTTTAAATGGTTGGCTGGTCCTACAGAAGTAGATGGGTTTTGGCCCTCACTGTTTTAACATCAACTCTTTTAAACCCAACATGTCCAACGCTTTTGGAACCGAGCTGGTGGGCCTCCATACACATTAGAAGGTAATCCTATCAATAATGGATTGCATGGTCTACTTTTCACTATATGTATGGGGACATTTACACTCTGGTCGGCCTACCTGAAGCGGCTGGTAGTAATCTTGATTAGGCTTGATCAAACATCGAAAAATTGTGGTTCGCTCGAACTCGAACATTCTCGAACCTGCCGCATTAGATTGCTGATGCCTTCCTGGCCCATGCGGAGGGAGAAGCGTGCCCGTGGACTGCCTGGAATTCCGGGATTCAGCCTAGGTAATAGGCTGAATCCCGGAATTCCAGGCGGTCCCCGGGCACTCTCCTCCTTCCCTGGGGACCGGGAAGGCATCAGCAATCAAATGCGGCAGGTTCGAGAATGTTCGAGTTCGATCGAACCTACGATTTTC